>NW_017727841.1:12050-13402 GCF_001865875.1 Lupinus angustifolius | reverse complement strand
TCCTCATCCTATCCTCATCCTCATCCTCATTCTCGTCCTCATCTTATCCTCATTTTCATTCTCATTCTCGTCCTCATCCTATCCTCATCCTCATTCTCGTCCTCATCCTATCCTCATCCTCTTCTTCATCCTCATCCTCGTCCTCATCATCATCGTCATCCTCGTCCTTATCATCATCGTCATCCTCTTCTTCATCGTCATCCTCTTCTTCATCCTTATTCTCATCCTCATCCCATCCTCATCCTTGTCCTCATCCTATCATATCCTCATCCTCATTCTCGTCCTCATCCTATCCTCTTCCTTATCCACATCCTATCCTCATCCTCATCTTCCTTCTCATCCTATTCTCATCCTCATCCTTGTCCTCATCTTCCTTCTCATCCTATTCTCATCCTCATCCTTGTCCTCATCCTATCCTCATCCGCATTCTCGTCCTCATCCTAACCTCATCCTCCTCCTCATCCTCCTCCTCATCCTATCCCCTAATCCTCATCCTCATCCTCATCCTCATCCTCATCCTCATCCTCATCCTCATCCTCATCCTCATCCTTATCCTCATCCTTATCCTCATCCTATACTAATCCTATCCTCATCCTCATCCTATCCTACTCCTCATCCTCATCCTCATCCGCCTCATATCCTCATCCTCATCCTCCTCCTATCCTCATCCTCGTCCTCATCATCATCCTTATCCTCATTTTCACCCTCATCATATTCTTATCCTATCCTCATCCTCATCCTCATGCTATCCTCATCCTCATCTGTATCCTCATCCTCATCCGTATCCTCATCCTCATCCTATGCGCATCCACATCCTCATCCTCACATTCTATCCTCATCCTCATCCGTATCCTCATCCTCTTCCTCATCCAATGCTCATCCGCATCCTCATCCTCACATTCTATCCTCATCCTCATCATCCTCATCCTCATCCTCATTCACGTCCTCATCCTATCCTCGTCCTCATCCTATCCTCGTCCTCATCCTCATTCTCCTCCTCCTCATCCTATCCTTATCCTCATCCATATTATCATCCTCATACTCATCCTCTTCCTCATACTACTCCTCATCCTATCCTCATCCTCATACTCGTCCTCATCTTCACCCTCATCCTCATCCGTATCCTCATCCTCATCCTCATGCTATCCTCATCGTCATCCGTATCCTCATCCTCATCCTCATCCTCATCCTATGCTCATCCACGTCCTCATCCTCACATTCTATCGTCATCCTCATCCGTATCCTATGCTCATCCGCATCCTCATCCTCATCCTCATCCTCATCCTATGCTCATCCGCATCCTCATCCTCATCCTCATCCTCATCCTATGCTCATCCGCATCCTCATCCTCA
>NW_017727841.1:10980-11950 GCF_001865875.1 Lupinus angustifolius | reverse complement strand
GGATGAGGATGAGGAAGAGGAACAGGATGAGGACGGGAATGAGGATAAGGAGGAGGATGAGGATAGGATGAGGATGAGAATGTGGATGAGGATAAGGATAGGATGAGGAGAAGGATGAGGAGGAGGAGGATGATGATGAGGAAGAGGATAGGATGAGGATGAGAATGTGGATGAGGATAAGGATAGGATGAGGAGAAGGATGAGGAGGAGGAGGATGATGATGAGGAAGAGGATAGGATGAGGATGAGAATGTGGATGAGGATAAGGATAGGATGAGGAGAAGGATGAGGAGGAGGAGGATGATGATGAGGAAGAGGATAGGATGAGGACGTGAATGAGAATAAGGATAGGATGAGGAGAAGGATGAGGAGGAGGAGGATGAGGATGAGGAAGAGGATGACGACGAGGACGAGGATAGGATAAGGATGAGAGTGAGGATGAGGATATGATGAGGAAGAGGAACAGGATGAGGATGAGGACGATGAGGATGAGGAGAGGATGAGGAGGAGGAGGAGGATGAGGATAGGATGAGGAAGAGAATCAGGATGAGGAAGTGGATTAGGATAGGATGAGGATAGGATGAGGATGTGAATAGGATGAGGATGAGGAAGTGGATCAGGATGAGGATGAGGATGAGGATGAGTAAGAGGAGGAGGATGAGGATGAGGATAGGATGAGGATGAGGATAGGATAAGGATGAGAATGGGGATAGCATGAGTATGAGAACGTGGATAGGATGAGGAGTAGAATGAGGATGAGGATAAGATGAAGATGAGGATGGGATGAGGAGGAGGATGAGGATGTGGATGAGAATGATGATGAGGAAGAGGATAGGATGAGGACGGGAATGAGAATGAGTATAGGATGAGGAGGAGGATGAGGAAGAGGATGAGGAAGAGTATGAGGATGGGGATGAGGAAGAGGATGAGGATGAGGATAGGATGAGGACGAGAATGAGGATAAGGATAGG
>NW_017727841.1:9477-10880 GCF_001865875.1 Lupinus angustifolius | reverse complement strand
CGAGGATGAGGATAGGATGAGGACGAGGATGAGATGAGGATGAGGATGACGATAAGGATGAGGATGAGGATGAGGCAGAGGATGAGGATAGGATAGGATGGGGACGAGAATGAGGATAAGGATAGGATGAGGATGAGGATGAGGAAGAGGATGAGGATGAGGATGAGGAAGAGGATGAGGATGAGGATGAGGAAGAGGATGAGGATGAGGATGAGGAAGAGGATGAGGATGAGGATGAGGAAGAGGATGAGGATGAGGATGAGGAAGAGGATGAGGATGAGGATGAGGAAGAGGATGAGGATGAGGATGAGGAAGAGGATGAGGATGAGGATGAGGAAGAGGATGAGGATGAGGATGAGGAAGAGGATGAGGATGAGGATGAGGAAGAGGATGAGGATGAGGATGAGGAAGAGGATGAGGATGAGGATGAGGAAGAGGATGAGGATGAGGATGAGGAAGAGGATGAGGATGAGGATGAGGAAGAGGATGAGGATGAGGATGAGGAAGAGGATGAGGATGAGGATGAGGAAGAGGATGAGGATGAGGATGAGGAAGAGGATGAGGATGAGGATGAGGAAGAGGATGAGGATGAGGATGAGGAAGAGGATGAGGATGAGGATGAGGAAGAGGATGAGGATGAGGATGAGGAAGAGGATGAGGATGAGGATGAGGAAGAGGATGAGGATGAGGATGAGGAAGAGGATGAGGATGAGGATGAGGAAGAGGATGAGGATGAGGATGAGGAAGAGGATGAGGATGAGGATGAGGAAGAGGATGAGGATGAGGATGAGGAAGAGGATGAGGATGAGGATGAGGAAGAGGATGAGGATGAGGATGAGGAAGAGGATGAGGATGAGGATGAGGAAGAGGATGAGGATGAGGATGAGGAAGAGGATGAGGATGAGGATGAGGAAGAGGATGAGGATGAGGATGAGGAAGAGGATGAGGATGAGGATGAGGAAGAGGATGAGGATGAGGATGAGGAAGAGGATGAGGATGAGGATGAGGAAGAGGATGAGGATGAGGATGAGGAAGAGGATGAGGATGAGGATGAGGAAGAGGATGAGGATGAGGATGAGGAAGAGGATGAGGATGAGGATGAGGAAGAGGATGAGGATGAGGATGAGGAAGAGGATGAGGATGAGGATGAGGAAGAGGATGAGGATGAGGATGAGGAAGAGGATGAGGATGAGGATGAGGAAGAGGATGAGGATGAGGATGAGGAAGAGGATGAGGATGAGGATGAGGAAGAGGATGAGGATGAGGATGAGGAAGAGGATGAGGATGAGGATGTGGATGAGGATAAGGATACGATGAGGAGGATGATGTGGATGAGGATTAGGAGGAGGTTAGGATTAGGATAAGGATGAGAGGATGAGAATAGGAGGAGGATGAGGATAGGA
>NW_017727841.1:5020-9377 GCF_001865875.1 Lupinus angustifolius | reverse complement strand
GGATGAGGATGAGGATGAGGGTAGGATGAGGATGAGAATGACGATAGGATGAGGAGAAGGATGAGGATGAGGATATGATGAGGACGAGTATGAGGACGAGGATGAGGATAGGATGAGGATGATGATAGGATCGGGACGAGAATGAGAATGAGGATACGATGAGGATGAGGATGAGGATACGATGAGGATAGGATGAAGGTGAGAATAGGATGAGGATGATGATGAGGATAGGATGAGGATGAGGATGAGGATGAGGATGAGGAAGAGGATGAGGATGAGGATAAGGATAGGATGAGGAAGAGGAAGAGGATGAGGATGAGGATAAGGATAGGATGAGGAAGAGGAAGAGGATGAGGATGAGGATAAGGATAGGATGAGGAAGAGGAAGAGGATGAGGATGAGGATAAGGATAGGATGAGGAAGAGGAAGAGGATGAGGATGAGGATAAGGATAGGATGAGGAAGAGGAAGAGGATGAGGATGAGGATAAGGATAGGATGAGGAAGAGGAAGAGGATGAGGATGAGGATAAGGATAGGATGAGGAAGAGGAAGAGGATGAGGATGAGGATAAGGATAGGATGAGGAAGAGGAAGAGGATGAGGATGAGGATAAGGATAGGATGAGGAAGAGGAAGAGGATGAGGATGAGGATAAGGATAGGATGAGGAAGAGGAAGAGGATGAGGATGAGGATAAGGATAGGATGAGGAAGAGGAAGAGGATGAGGATGAGGATAAGGATAGGATGAGGAAGAGGAAGAGGATGAGGATGAGGATAAGGATAGGATGAGGAAGAGGAAGAGGATGAGGATGAGGATAAGGATAGGATGAGGAAGAGGAAGAGGATGAGGATGAGGATAAGGATAGGATGAGGAAGAGGAAGAGGATGAGGATGAGGATAAGGATAGGATGAGGAAGAGGAAGAGGATGAGGATGAGGATAAGGATAGGATGAGGAAGAGGAAGAGGATGAGGATGAGGATAAGGATAGGATGAGGAAGAGGAAGAGGATGAGGATGAGGATAAGGATAGGATGAGGAAGAGGAAGAGGATGAGGATGAGGATAAGGATAGGATGAGGAAGAGGAAGAGGATGAGGATGAGGATAAGGATAGGATGAGGAAGAGGAAGAGGATGAGGATGAGGATAAGGATAGGATGAGGAAGAGGAAGAGGATGAGGATGAGGATAAGGATAGGATGAGGAAGAGGAAGAGGATGAGGATGAGGATAAGGATAGGATGAGGAAGAGGAAGAGGATGAGGATGAGGATAAGGATAGGATGAGGAAGAGGAAGAGGATGAGGATGAGGATAAGGATAGGATGAGGAAGAGGAAGAGGATGAGGATGAGGATAAGGATAGGATGAGGAAGAGGAAGAGGATGAGGATGAGGATAAGGATAGGATGAGGAAGAGGAAGAGGATGAGGATGAGGATAAGGATAGGATGAGGAAGAGGAAGAGGATGAGGATGAGGATAAGGATAGGATGAGGAAGAGGAAGAGGATGAGGATGAGGATAAGGATAGGATGAGGAAGAGGAAGAGGATGAGGATGAGGATAAGGATAGGATGAGGAAGAGGAAGAGGATGAGGATGAGGATAAGGATAGGATGAGGAAGAGGAAGAGGATGAGGATGAGGATAAGGATAGGATGAGGAAGAGGAAGAGGATGAGGATGAGGATAAGGATAGGATGAGGAAGAGGAAGAGGATGAGGATGAGGATAAGGATAGGATGAGGAAGAGGAAGAGGATGAGGATGAGGATAAGGATAGGATGAGGAAGAGGAAGAGGATGAGGATGAGGATAAGGATAGGATGAGGAAGAGGAAGAGGATGAGGATGAGGATAAGGATAGGATGAGGAAGAGGAAGAGGATGAGGATGAGGATAAGGATAGGATGAGGAAGAGGAAGAGGATGAGGATGAGGATAAGGATAGGATGAGGAAGAGGAAGAGGATGAGGATGAGGATAAGGATAGGATGAGGAAGAGGAAGAGGATGAGGATGAGGATAAGGATAGGATGAGGAAGAGGAAGAGGATGAGGATGAGGATAAGGATAGGATGAGGAAGAGGAAGAGGATGAGGATGAGGATAAGGATAGGATGAGGAAGAGGAAGAGGATGAGGATGAGGATAAGGATAGGATGAGGAAGAGGAAGAGGATGAGGATGAGGATAAGGATAGGATGAGGAAGAGGAAGAGGATGAGGATGAGGATAAGGATAGGATGAGGAAGAGGAAGAGGATGAGGATGAGGATAAGGATAGGATGAGGAAGAGGAAGAGGATGAGGATGAGGATAAGGATAGGATGAGGAAGAGGAAGAGGATGAGGATGAGGATAAGGATAGGATGAGGAAGAGGAAGAGGATGAGGATGAGGATAAGGATAGGATGAGGAAGAGGAAGAGGATGAGGATGAGGATAAGGATAGGATGAGGAAGAGGAAGAGGATGAGGATGAGGATAAGGATAGGATGAGGAAGAGGAAGAGGATGAGGATGAGGATAAGGATAGGATGAGGAAGAGGAAGAGGATGAGGATGAGGATAAGGATAGGATGAGGAAGAGGAAGAGGATGAGGATGAGGATAAGGATAGGATGAGGAAGAGGAAGAGGATGAGGATGAGGATAAGGATAGGATGAGGAAGAGGAAGAGGATGAGGATGAGGATAAGGATAGGATGAGGAAGAGGAAGAGGATGAGGATGAGGATAAGGATAGGATGAGGAAGAGGAAGAGGATGAGGATGAGGATAAGGATAGGATGAGGAAGAGGAAGAGGATGAGGATGAGGATAAGGATAGGATGAGGAAGAGGAAGAGGATGAGGATGAGGATAAGGATAGGATGAGGAAGAGGAAGAGGATGAGGATGAGGATAAGGATAGGATGAGGAAGAGGAAGAGGATGAGGATGAGGATAAGGATAGGATGAGGAAGAGGAAGAGGATGAGGATGAGGATAAGGATAGGATGAGGAAGAGGAAGAGGATGAGGATGAGGATAAGGATAGGATGAGGAAGAGGAAGAGGATGAGGATGAGGATAAGGATAGGATGAGGAAGAGGAAGAGGATGAGGATGAGGATAAGGATAGGATGAGGAAGAGGAAGAGGATGAGGATGAGGATAAGGATAGGATGAGGAAGAGGAAGAGGATGAGGATGAGGATAAGGATAGGATGAGGAAGAGGAAGAGGATGAGGATGAGGATAAGGATAGGATGAGGAAGAGGAAGAGGATGAGGATGAGGATAAGGATAGGATGAGGAAGAGGAAGAGGATGAGGATGAGGATAAGGATAGGATGAGGAAGAGGAAGAGGATGAGGATGAGGATAAGGATAGGATGAGGAAGAGGAAGAGGATGAGGATGAGGATAAGGATAGGATGAGGAAGAGGAAGAGGATGAGGATGAGGATAAGGATAGGATGAGGAAGAGGAAGAGGATGAGGATGAGGATAAGGATAGGATGAGGAAGAGGAAGAGGATGAGGATGAGGATAAGGATAGGATGAGGAAGAGGAAGAGGATGAGGATGAGGATAAGGATAGGATGAGGAAGAGGAAGAGGATGAGGATGAGGATAAGGATAGGATGAGGAAGAGGAAGAGGATGAGGATGAGGATAAGGATAGGATGAGGAAGAGGAAGAGGATGAGGATGAGGATAAGGATAGGATGAGGAAGAGGAAGAGGATGAGGATGAGGATAAGGATAGGATGAGGAAGAGGAAGAGGATGAGGATGAGGATAAGGATAGGATGAGGAAGAGGAAGAGGATGAGGATGAGGATAAGGATAGGATGAGGAAGAGGAAGAGGATGAGGATGAGGATAAGGATAGGATGAGGAAGAGGAAGAGGATGAGGATGAGGATAAGGATAGGATGAGGAAGAGGAAGAGGATGAGGATGAGGATAAGGATAGGATGAGGAAGAGGAAGAGGATGAGGATGAGGATAAGGATAGGATGAGGAAGAGGAAGAGGATGAGGATGAGGATAAGGATAGGATGAGGAAGAGGAAGAGGATGAGGATGAGGATAAGGATAGGATGAGGAAGAGGAAGAGGATGAGGATGAGGATAAGGATAGGATGAGGAAGAGGAAGAGGATGAGGATGAGGATGAGGACGAGGATGAGGATAGGATGAGGACGAGAATGAGGATGAGGAAAGGATGAGGATGAGAATGTGGACGATGATGAGGACTAGGATAAGGACACGATTAGGAAGAGGAAGAGGATGAGGATGAGCATGACGATAGGATGAGGACGAGCATGAGGAGGGGGATGAGGATAGGCTGAGCATGAGGATAGGATGAGAATAAGGAAGAGGATAGGATGAGGACGAGAATGAGAATGAGGATAGGATGAGGATGAGGGTGGGGAT
>NW_017727841.1:4424-4920 GCF_001865875.1 Lupinus angustifolius | reverse complement strand
GAAAAGGATGAGGATGAGGACGAGGATAGGATGAGGACGAGAATTAGGATGAGGACGAGAATTAGGATGACGATGACGATTGGATGAGGAAGAGGAAGAGGATGGGGACGAGGATAGAATGAGGATCTGGATGAGGATAGGATGAGGACGAGGATGAGGATAGGAGGAGGATGAGGATGAGGAGTAGGATAGGATGAGGATGAGGATGAAGACATGATAAGTATAGGATGAGGATGAAGATGAGGATGAGGAAGAGAATGAGGATGAGGATGAGGATAGGATGAGGACGAGAATGAGAATGAGGAAAGGATGAGGATGAGCATGTGGAAGAGGATGAGGATGAGGATAAGGATAGGATGAGGAAGAGGAAGAGGATGAGGATGAGCATGAGGATAGGGTGAGGACGAGGATGAGGATGAAGAAGAGGACGAGGATAGGATAAGGACGAGAATGATAATGAGAATGAGGATAGGATGAGGATGAGGATGAGGATGAG
>NW_017727841.1:3670-4324 GCF_001865875.1 Lupinus angustifolius | reverse complement strand
GATGAGGATAAGGATAGGATGAGGAAGAGGATGAGGATGAGGATAGGATGAGGAAGAGGATGAGGATAGGATGAGGAAGAGGATGGGGATGGGGATGAGGATAAGGATAAGTATAAGATGAGGAGGAGGATGAGTATGAGGAAAAGGATGAGGATGAGGACGAGGATAGGATGAGGACGAGAATGAGGATGAGGATGAGGATGAGGATGAGGATGAGGATGAGGATGAGGATGAGGATGAGGATGAGGATGAGGATGAGGATGAGGATGAGGATGAGGATGAGGATGAGGATGAGGATGAGGATGAGGATGAGGATGAGGATGAGGATGAGGATGAGGATGAGGATGAGGATGAGGATGAGGATGAGGATGAGGATGAGGATGAGGATGAGGATGAGGATGAGGATGAGGATGAGGATGAGGATGAGGATGAGGATGAGGATGAGGATGAGGATGAGGATGAGGATGAGGATGAGGATGAGGATGAGGATGAGGATGAGGATGAGGATGAGGATGAGGATGAGGATGAGGATGAGGATGAGGATGAGGATGAGGATGAGGATGAGGATGAGGATGAGGATGAGGATGAGGATGAGGATGAGGATGAGGATGAGGATGAGGATGAGGAAGAGGAAGAGGATGGGGACGGGGATAG
>NW_017727841.1:3252-3570 GCF_001865875.1 Lupinus angustifolius | reverse complement strand
GAGGATGAGGATGAGGATGAGGAAGAGGATGAGGATAGGAGGAGGATGAGGATGATGATGAGAAGTACGATAGGATGAGGATGAGGATGAGGACAGGATGATTATAGGATGAGGATGAGGATGAGGATGAGGATGAGGATGAGGATAGGATGAGGATGAGAATGAGGATGAGGATGATGATGAGGATGAGGATGAGGATAGCGTGAGGATGAGGATAGGTTGAGTATAGGATGAGGATGAGGACGAGGATAAGGATAGGAGGAGGATGAGGATGAGGATGAGGAGGAGGATGAAATGAGGATGAGGATAAGGACAGGA
>NW_017727841.1:2748-3152 GCF_001865875.1 Lupinus angustifolius | reverse complement strand
GAATGAGGACGTGGATGAGGATAGGATGAGGACGACGATTAGGATAGGAGGAGGATGAGGATGAGGAGTAGCATAGGATGAGGATGAGGATGAAGACATGATGAGTATCGGATGAGGATGAAGATGAGGATGAGGAAGAGGATGAGGAAGTGGATGAGAATGAGGATGAGGATATGATGAGGAGGAGAATGAGGATGAGGGTGAGGATAGCATGAGGATAGGATGAGGATGAGAATGAGAATGAGAATGAGAATGAGAATGAGGATAGGATGAGGATGAGGATAGGATGAGGAGGAGAATGAGGATGAGGATGAGGATAGGATGAGGATGAGGATGTGGACGAGGATGGGATGAGGACAAGCATGAGGATGAGGATGGGATGAGGAGTAGAATGAGGATGAGGA
>NW_017727841.1:2371-2648 GCF_001865875.1 Lupinus angustifolius | reverse complement strand
GGATAGGATGAGGATGAGAATGTGGAAGAGGATGAGGATGAGGATAAGGATAGGATGAGGAAGAGGAAGAGGATGAGGATGAGGATGAGGACGAGAATCAGGATGAGAATCAGGATAGGATGAGGACGAGCATTAGGATGAGGATGAGGATAGGATGAGGAGGAGAATTAGGACGTGGATAGGACAAGGATGAGGATAGGATGAGGACGAGGATAGGATGAGGACGAGAATGAGGATGAGGATAGGATGAGGAGTAGAACGAGAATGAGGAAGAGGA
>NW_017727841.1:1919-2271 GCF_001865875.1 Lupinus angustifolius | reverse complement strand
AGGATGGGGATGAGGATAGAATGAGGACGAGAATGTGGATGAGGATAGGATGAGGAGGAGGATGAGAATAGGATCACGATGAGGAAGTGTATTAGGATGAGGATGAGGAAGAGGAGGAGGATGAGGATGAGGATAGGATGAGTACAGAATGAGGATGAAGATGAGGATGAGTATGAGGACGAGGATGCAGAGAGGAGGAGGATGAGGATAGGAGGAGGATGAGGATAAGCATGAGGATGAGGATGAGGATGACGATAGGATGAGTATAGGATGAGGATGAAGATGAGGATGAGCATGAGGACAAGGATGAGTATAGGATCAGGATAAGAATGAGGATGAGGATAGGATGAGT
>NW_017727841.1:1481-1819 GCF_001865875.1 Lupinus angustifolius | reverse complement strand
AGGATGAGGATGAGGATGAGGACAAGAATGAGGATAGGTTGAGGATGAGGATGAGGATTGGATATGGAGGAGAATAAGGATGAATGAGGATACAATGAGGATGACGATAGGATGAGGATAAGGATAGGAGGAGGAGGAGGATGAGGATGAGGACGAGGATAGGACGAGGACGAGAATGAGGATGAGAATGAGGATAGGATGAGGATGAGGATGAGCATGAGGATGAGCATGAGGATGAGGATAGGATGAGGATGAGGCCGAGGATAGGATGAGGACGAGATTGAGGCTGAGGATGAGGAAGAGGATGAGGATGAGGATGAGGATGAGGATAGGATGAG
>NW_017727841.1:456-1381 GCF_001865875.1 Lupinus angustifolius | reverse complement strand
ATGAGGATAGGAGGAGGATGAGGTCGAGGATGAGGATAGTATGAGGACGAGAATGAGGATGATGTTGAGCATGAGGATAAGATGAGGACGAGAAGGAGGATGAGGATGAGTATAGGAGGAGGATAAGGAAGAGGATGAGGATGAAGATAGGATGAAGATAGAATGTGGATGAGGAGGAGGATGACGATATGATGAGGACAAGGATGAGGATGACGATGAGGACAAGGATGACGATGAGGATAGGATGAGGACGAGGATGAGGAAGAGGATGAGGATGAGGATAGGATGAGGACGAGAATGAGGATGAGGATAGGATGAGGACGAAAAGGAGGGTGAGGATGAGGATAGAAGGAGGATGAGGACGAGGATGAGGTCGTGGATGAGGATAGGATGAGGACGAGAAGGAGGATGAGGATGAGGATAGGATGAGGACGAGAATGAGGATGAGGATAGGTGGAGGACGAGGATCGGATGAGGATGAGAATAGGATGAGGATGAGGATGAGGAAGAGGATAGGATGAGGAAGAGGATAGGATGAGGATGAGGATGAAAATGAGGATGAGGATGAGGACGAGGATAAGGATAGGCGGAAGATGAGGATGAGGATAGGAGGAAGATGAGGATGAGGACGAGAATGTGGAAGAGGATGAGGATGAGGATAAGGATAGGATGAGGAAGAGGAAGAGGATAGGATGAGGACGAGCATGAGGATAGGATGAGGATGAGTAAGAGCATAGGATGCGGTTGAGGACGAGGTTAGGACGAGGATAGGATGAGGAGGAGCATAGGATGAGGAAGAGGATGAGGACGAGAATGAGGACAAGGATAGGATGAGGAGGAGGATGAAGTTAGGATGAGGACGAGAATGAGGAAGAGGATAGGGTGACGACGAGGATGAGGATAGGATGAGGATGAGAATAGGATG
>NW_017727841.1:0-356 GCF_001865875.1 Lupinus angustifolius | reverse complement strand
AGGATCGGGATGAGGATGAGGATAGGATCGGGATGAGGATGAGGATGAGGAAGAGGTTAGGATGAGGATGAGGATGAGTATAGGATGAGAATAGGAGGAGGATGAGCATTTGGATAGGATGAAGAGGAGGATGAGGATGAGGATGAAGAAGAGGAAGAGGAAGAGGATGAGGTTAAGGATGAGGATAGGATGAGGATGAGGAATAGGATGAGTCTAAGGACGAGGTGTATAATGAGGATGAGGATAGGATGAGGGGTACAATGGGGATGAGGAAATGGATGAGGATAGGGATGAGTATGAGGATAAGATCGGGATGAGGATGAGGAAGAGGATATTATGAGGATGAGGATGAAGAT
>NW_017727840.1:264617-264944 GCF_001865875.1 Lupinus angustifolius | reverse complement strand
GTGGGTCAAAAATATTAGTTCAAGTAATGAAATCATTGATAAAAAAATATACTTTATTCCCAAATGTATAATGGTGTGATCTATAATTTACCAAGTTATGAGAAAATCACAAGACATNCAAGACATCGATTAGTATCACATTTCATTTTCACTGTGATGTACTTTGTAGACATTCATATTTTCAAGATAAGATGGTTCAGCAAGGAGATGTGCCTTAAACCAAAAGGAGAGAAAGTAGTGAAACGAAGTTTTCTCCTTGTGTTTTATATTGTGTGTTGGGCGTCATTTTCTAATTGAATATTTGCAATTGTATTTATATTTATAGTT
>NW_017727840.1:264236-264517 GCF_001865875.1 Lupinus angustifolius | reverse complement strand
ATGCATTAATTACGTTAAGGGAATCACTATTATTATCATACATCTATAGTAGTTGTTTCCATTGTATAGTGATCTTTTGCTAAGCTTATTGTAAATAAATAATGTTCTTGTTTAAACAGAATATTTATTTTATGCCTTCGAAAATTGTTGAGATATTTAAGCCAACTAAATAAAAATAATCACCCATTCATGGTACAATTTCAAATAAAAGGGACAATTACACAAATATAATAATGTATGTATTATCTCATAGTATTAAAAATTAGAACATGTCCCAAAAC
>NW_017727840.1:263927-264136 GCF_001865875.1 Lupinus angustifolius | reverse complement strand
TCTATTTTCTAGTGTGATATTTATTTTGGAGTAGGTTTATTCCTTTACTTTAAAATCATTCAATTTATTTTCAGTTTCTTAGATAAGATTTGTTAAGATATAACATTTTTTAATTTTATAAGTCTTCTAAGATTCATTATTATCCACTTGACTAATGTAAAATATGCAGTTCTTTAATATTTTAGAAAATGTGGGTTTGCGTCAATAGA
>NW_017727840.1:263422-263827 GCF_001865875.1 Lupinus angustifolius | reverse complement strand
AAAAACATAAAAGGACATAACACTAGTCAAAAATTGTTGGAAGGCATAAGAATTATTAAAAGAGGAACAACACTATCGTGCGATCAAACATAACTCTTACTTCCAAAATGTTCAGGACAACCTCCAACACGCTTGCGTTTATATTGGGTATTTCCAGATTTGTCGTGTAGTATAGTAGATCTATGAATTAGAGTAGCTCCATGAAAGTTATTTCTTTGGAGCTATAAGGGTTGTTTTAATTTTCCGAATTTAGTGCACTTTAATGGATCTCATTTCCACATGAATTCCAAAATCTAAGGTTTTATGGATAAAAATGAAATATATAACAAAAGTCGTGACCTTACATTTAACACCCAAAATTTAAATAAATGGGATTAATTAAAAATAATTATAATTAACATAATA
>NW_017727840.1:263108-263322 GCF_001865875.1 Lupinus angustifolius | reverse complement strand
GTTATTGATTGTTGTATAGTGATATTGAAATGGGAGATATATATAAGTGGTTGTTGTATTGATATAAGAAAATATAATTAAGTTGATTGTTGTATTAGTTTCAAAATATCTAACTTGATTATTGTATTTAATGAGAAATATATACGTTAGTTATTATATTGATATGAAAAATACAAGATTTTGAAATTGAGTTCTTGCTTGTATATTAAATCAC
>NW_017727840.1:262800-263008 GCF_001865875.1 Lupinus angustifolius | reverse complement strand
GAATTATGTTAGAAAGATAAACTGAAATACCTTATATGATATTTCAATAAATTGTCATTTTAAATCTTAAGGTAGATGAACATGCATTCGTGGATTACCATAATTTAGACATTCTTGTATGTTGTCCATGTCACCTATAGTTTGATATTATTCCCTGAATGAATTTATGTGATTGCTTGACATGAAATAAAATTTCAGAAACTTGTGG
>NW_017727840.1:262379-262700 GCF_001865875.1 Lupinus angustifolius | reverse complement strand
ATTTGTCCATAATGCTAATAATGTACTTTTGATATTGTGCCACTTTAGTTTTAGTGAGATATTGTTAAACTAATTTTTCTTCTATCCTCTCCATAGTGGTAATTGAATTAGCTAAATTATTGATGCTATCTTTGTACATTTTTACATCATCTATATTAATTAATATTTTGAAATTGAATATTAACACTATCTAATAGAACTATAATGTATATTAATATATGCATAGGTGCTGTAGTTTCAGTCTTTCTTTAGTTCCATGTGCATTAGCATCTGCTATGTATTTATTTATATAATTAAGATATTTTATACATATATCTATAC
>NW_017727840.1:262042-262279 GCF_001865875.1 Lupinus angustifolius | reverse complement strand
CTATCTAATCTATTTTCAAAAGTCGCCTTGGTTGAGTTGTAGTATTCCACTCAACATTTTTGGTTCTTTAATGGCTATTAAGAATCATTGCATTGACAAAGCAGATTATTTACGCAAGTCTTGTAGAAAATTTTACCTACGCTTCTAAAACTTTTTTTTGTAGAAATCATATTCACAATATACATGGAGTAAGGATTTTACCATGATTCTTGTATTATATCATCAAATTCATATGAT
>NW_017727840.1:259738-261942 GCF_001865875.1 Lupinus angustifolius | reverse complement strand
TATAATACCATCAATTTCATAAGATCATTTATCTTTATTGACACTATGTTTATAAATCTCACAAATATATTCTATGGATGAGACTAATACATATAAATGTGAGCATTTTTCATTACGTGGTTATGTATGTGACATGCACTAAAACTACTTGAAAAATGTTGGCCATTTCTCCTAAATGAGTTTTAGCATCAACAACCTTTCGCCAATAAATGTGCAAAAGTCGATTGGTGGACTTGTGAAAAATTATTGACAATTGCTAAAAACATATTATTTATCACAATCCACTAATTGAATTTCGAGTAATCAATTGGTGAAAAAGATGTTCTCTATCAAACTGATTTATAAGATATAACACATATTATTTCTTGTTGTATTTCTGTGTGCCACTCGCATAACCTCATGATGAAAAATGTTCACATTTTCCTCTATTAGTCATAGAAATAGAATTGGTAAGATATATAGAAATCATTTAGTGTATACATAAGAATGATCCCAAAAACGTGATTTCATTATACTTGAATAAATTTGAAAATTATTCTTCATACCTAAGTTTGCCTACATGAATTGAACAAACAAATAAAACATCAAATAGAGGCTCCAAGACCAAACCATGCCTCAAATACTTCTTGAAGGAGCAAGACTGGAACTTGTGCACCCAAGGAAGTGTCCACAACATGAATTTAAGATTCAGAACCCTAATGCTCAATCAGCACTTTTTGATGGTTGAAAAGTATACAAAACATTGGAATAGAATAATAAGAGTTTTGTTATATGTATAATTCTTTTTTGCGTTTTTAATAGTTCAAGAAATGGGTTGGAGTTAATTTATTTGTATTCTTGGAGCACTCTAAAAGAAATATAAATAGTCTATTTTTTGAAATGGAGAATGGGTTTTAAACCGAACAACTTGCATTAATTTTTGTTAGTTCTCTAGAAACTGCACATGAATGAAAATACTAGTTGTTCTCCTAATGCTCTTTCTTTTTATTATTAGTTTTAATATTGTAGGTCAAATATATTCGGAAAAGTAATGAAAACGGAGATAAAAATATATTTTATTCCCAAATGTTTAATGGTGTGATCTATTATTTATCAAGTTATGAGAAAATCACTAGACCTCGATTAGTATCACATTTCATTTTCACTGTCAGTTGGTTTGTAGACATTCATATTCCCAAGATAAGATTGTTCAGTAAGGAGATGTGCCTTAAACGAAAAGGAGCAAGGTAGTGAAGGGAAGTTTTCTCCTTGTGTTTTATATCGCGTGTTCGGTGTCATTTTCTAATTGTTGCAATTGTATTTAATTTTATAGTTATGTGTTTAACTAATGTATGCATTAACTACATTAAGGGAATCACTATTATTAACATACATCTATAATAGTTGTTTCCATTTTATAGTGATCTCCTACTACGCTTATTGTAAATAAAATAATGTTCTTTGTTTAAAAATAAATATTTATTTTATACATTCGAAAATGATTGAGATATTTAAGCCAACTAAATAAAAATAACAACCTCCTTCATGGTACAATTTGAAATACAAGGGACAACTACACCATTAAAAGAAATTAGTGCTTTAAAAATTATAAAATGAGAAAGTATGAATTTTTGATCAAATATAATAGTGTATGTATGTATTAACTCATAGTATTAAAAATTAGAGCATCTCCCAAAACTAAGACACTCCAAATAACCACATTATAGCTCTGAAACCATTAGTTCCCTAATTGTGAAATAAATCAGTATGATCCTTTAAATAGTTATGGTCAAAAGAATCCCCTTTTGAAGAAATTTATATATATCTTTAATTTATCCTACGTTTTAAAAATCGAAGACATTTTATTTTGAAGGAAAGTATATGTCAAGAATCTTCGTAGGGTCAACAATGTTTTTTCTATTTTCTAGTCTGATATTTATATTGGAGTAGGTTTATTCCCTTACTCTAAAAGCATTCAATTTATTTTCAGTTTCTTAGGTAAGATTTGTTAAGATATAACATTTCCGAAACATAAATATTAATTTTCGCATTTTCTAATATTAATTTTCATCTTCTAAGACTCCTTATTATCCTCTTGACTAATGTAAAATATGTAGTTCTTTAATATTTTAGAAAATGGGGGATTGCGTCAATAGAGTTTCTCAAAAAGGGAAGATGAAAATTAAATAATATTAAGCTTGGTCAATAGGCGTTCATCTTCACAT
>NW_017727840.1:259250-259638 GCF_001865875.1 Lupinus angustifolius | reverse complement strand
TATTTCTTTTATATATTTCAGTGATTGATTTAACTCCTAAATTCGCTAAGACTTCATATTTATTTACATAATCAATAGCCATTAATTTCAAAGGAGCAAAAACATAAAAGGACATAACACTAGTCAAAAATTGCTGAAGGCATAAGAATTATTAAAAGAGGAACCAAACTATTGTGCAATAAAACATAACTCTTACTTCCAAAATGTTCAGGACAACCTCCAACACGCTTGTGTTTATATTGGGTATTGCCTGATTTATCGTGGAGTATAGTAGATCTCTAAATTAGTGTAACTCTATGAAAGTAATTTCTTTTGAGCTATACGGGTTGTTTTAATTTTCCAAATCTAATGCCCTTTAATGGATCTCATTTCCACATGAACTCCAAAA
>NW_017727840.1:258649-259150 GCF_001865875.1 Lupinus angustifolius | reverse complement strand
ACACTTATTGAATGTAACGAATCTACTTGTGTTTGTAAATATTAGAACCAATAGGGAGGTTTAGTTACACATATGTATGTTTCAAACCTCTATTTGTACATTAATATGTTCATCAATTTGAATATTGAAGTTTCTATTTACCTTGAGTGTTAAACATGATTAAGAGGATCAGAAGAAAACTATACAGACATGTCTATTGCATGCCATGCCATTTTTACGACCATAAAAGGCATTCTCTGGTATCTTAAAAGACACACTGACGTCAAACCATAACTATCAAGGCCAATTTGAGGCACCTATTGAGTAGATCTTGGAATTACAGTATCCCCATGATCTTACATCCAAAAAATGATAAATGGAATTATCGGTAATTAGTTTGTATGATTTTGTATTTATATAAAATGATTGTTTTATGACATTTTTTATGTGTCTATTAGGAGTATTTGAATAGAACAAATGATACCACTGTGAATCGCCTTCTCAATTTCGAAGAAAAAAGAT
>NW_017727840.1:258383-258549 GCF_001865875.1 Lupinus angustifolius | reverse complement strand
TGGCTATTTCAACTGATTGAAATTTTGGATCATATATCACATCTGCCATTATATTTGCCAAAATTCAATTTGTGCACTTCTGAAAAAGTATTAACAATTATTGAAAACAAATTAGTTGTCCAAAATTTTTTACATTCCCACTAACTGAATTTTGAGTCATCTATTG
>NW_017727840.1:258170-258375 GCF_001865875.1 Lupinus angustifolius | reverse complement strand
TATTGGTGAAAATGATGTTCTCTATCAAACTCGTCTATAAGAAATAGCTTATATTTCGGCATGTCTTACTTGGATTTATAACACACACAACCTCGTAATGAATAATGTATGCAATTATAGGTATTAGTCACAGAAACAAAGTTGGTGAGATCTATAAATGATATTCACTTGTGCTTCTAACTCTTTTTCTTTAAAGAAATCATAT
>NW_017727840.1:257805-258070 GCF_001865875.1 Lupinus angustifolius | reverse complement strand
GGCTAATACATATAAATGTGAGCATTTTTCATTACGTGGTTATGTTTGTGACATGCACCAAAACTACTTGAAATTTTTTGGCCATATCTCCTAAATGAGTTTTTGGATCAACAATCTTTCGCCAAGAAGTGTGCCAAACTCTATTGGTGGATACATATGAATGATCCCACAAACATGATTTCATTATACTTGAAATCTTCGGAAATTAATCTTCATACCTATGTCTGCCTACATGCATTGAACAAACAAATATAACATCAAACAG
>NW_017727840.1:256744-257705 GCF_001865875.1 Lupinus angustifolius | reverse complement strand
AAATACTTAAGAGTGATTCTTTTCGCATACAGGATGTCTTTTATAATCATTATGTTAAGGTTAAGATTAATGATTTTTTAAAGCTATATATACTCAAACAAATAGATAATTATATAAATCATGGTTTTCAGGTTGAATGTGATACCTCGTTTTTGGGTAATGATAATATTGAATATTTCTGCATCTTGAACATGTTAATGAAAATACATTTTAAATTCACTCTAATTTTCTAACAGGCTGCCTTTAATTTTATTTAAATTTTCATCATATTTTTATAATGAAGTCCTAATTTCTAAGTTGCAAAAATGGAGTGTTACAATAGTGGTATCAGAGCTGGTCTTTCCCATCTGGCTTGGGGTATGGCCTCATATACCCTTTCTCTGTGTGACTCTTGTGATTGTTTGTTTATTTGTTTTGTTGTGTTTGTCAACTCACTTTGTGTGATATTGTTTTTGTCATGTTAGTGACAATTTTATTTATAGAAGATTAAATAATAGCTTCAATTCATGAGCATATTCTCATCATTATCATTGGATAGCTAATTGACCGGCAAGTAATAAATTTTGTGTGACTCTTTGTTTATGTTATCTTAACTAGAACAAATCAATATTTGGTGTCTTATGCTTAGTATGTATAAATATGATAATCATGCATCTTAGCTTTTGAATTATGTTAGAAAGATAAACTGAAATACCTTATATGATATTTCAATAAATTGTCATTTTAAATCTGAAGGTAGATGAACACGCATTCGTGGATTACCATAATTTAGACATTATTGTATGTTGTCCATGTCACCTATAGTTTGATATTATTCCCTAAATGAATTTATGTGATTGGTTGACATGAAATAAAATTTCAGAAACTTGTGGTCTATGCTTTTATATCTACTTCATCTATAGCATGATTAATTGATTTTGGTGCTTAAAAAAATACATTTTATTTCTTTAACTTATTATCT
>NW_017727840.1:256408-256644 GCF_001865875.1 Lupinus angustifolius | reverse complement strand
TCAGTCTTTCTTTAGTTCCATGTGCATTAGCATCTACTATGTATTTATATATATAATTAAGATATTTTATACCTATATCCATACGTACATAAATTTTAAGAATCCTAATGGTTAGTATGCAACTTCTGAACCAATTTGTCCCTTGTAAACCTTGTGTTCTTTGCCTTCCCATGCATTTAATCTATGCATGGTTAATTGATTTTGGTTGTTTAAAAAAAATTATTCCCGAAATAAAT
>NW_017727840.1:255506-256308 GCF_001865875.1 Lupinus angustifolius | reverse complement strand
TTTTTTTTGTAGAAATCATATTCACAATATACATGGAGTAAGGATTTTACCATGATTCTTGTATTATATCATCAAATTCATATGATCAATCATCTAAGTTGACTTAATATTTATGAATCTCACCTACATAATTTATGGATGAGACTAATACATACAAGTGTGAACATTTCTCATTACGTGGTTATGAACTCTGAAATGAACCAAAAATTTATGAAAAACATTGGCTATTTTAACCGATTGAATTTTTGGATCATACGTCTCATTTGCCATTAGATTTGGCAAAATTCAATTTGTGCACTTCTGAAAAAGTATTGACAATTATTGAAAAAAATTATTTGTCCGTAATTTTTCACATATCCTCTAAGTGAATTTTGAGTCATCTATTGGTTAAAATTATGTTCTCTATCAAACTCGTCTATAAGAAAATTGCCTATATTTTTGCATGTCTTACTTGGGTTTGTAACACACACAACCTTGTAAAGAATAATGTCGGCAATTATATGTATTAGTCATAGAAACAAAGTTGATGAGATCTATAAAAGATATTCACTTGTGCTTCTCACTCTATTTCTTTAAAGAAATCGTATGCTCATAATATAGATGGATTATTTTTACAATGATTGTTGTATAATACCATCAATTTTTAATGTATTTTAAGATTGAATTAATTATTTAAATATTATTTACTTTTTTTGGTACATTTATTAAATTACATAAAAATAAAACATTTATTATATATTCAAAGAAATAACCAAAATTTATTTAATCAATAAATATTATTTTTATAAACTTTCAATAAAAA
>NW_017727840.1:255112-255406 GCF_001865875.1 Lupinus angustifolius | reverse complement strand
AAAAAAATAGAATATATAGCTTTTACATATTATATATTACCAACCATAATTTTATGGTTACAAACTTGTAGCTTTCTACTAGCATCAAAATAATAAGCTAGCTAGTTTTGTAAGAAACACATTAGTTATATCACAACATTTTGTACCGTGAGCTAATTTTTCTTTAGTGCACATTCTTTCTCCCAAATAAATACACTTCATCACTTAAATTTATTTACTACATTTTTTATAATTATTTAACGGATTTATAAATGAAAAATCATCAAAATTAGGTATTAAAGAGTAGTGAATAGT
>NW_017727840.1:254767-255012 GCF_001865875.1 Lupinus angustifolius | reverse complement strand
ACATTTACTCTGAATGTTTAGAATTTTTTATTTACATACTTAGTTATTATATAATGGGTTTTAAAGAAAATGACAATGTAGTGTATGAGACTCCCACCCTAGGAGGAGCGATGTTCATAGTCTTAAACATTTGAGCGAAGATGTTTTTTCCCAGATTTAGACTCATGACTACTTACTATACTTCAGTATTCTTTAATTGATTTATTTGACTACCTTTTAAAGGTAATAATAAAAGAGAAGTAAAT
>NW_017727840.1:254262-254667 GCF_001865875.1 Lupinus angustifolius | reverse complement strand
ACGACTCTCCATCTAGGGCTCTATAATTTTGTGTTGTTTCTTTAATGGATATTGAGAATCATTGCATTAACAAAGCAAATTATTTACGCAAGTCTTGTAGAAAATTTTACATATGCTTCTAACACTTTTTTTGTAGAAATCATATTCACAGTATACATGGAGTAAGGATTTTACCATGATTCTTGTGTAATATCATCAACTTCATATGATCGTTCATCTAAATTGACTTAATCTTTATGAATCTCACCTACATAATTTATGGATGGGAATAATACATACAAGTGTGAACATCGATTATTACCAGGTTATGAATTTGAAACGAACCAAACATTTAGGAAAAACATTGGCTATTTCAACTGATTGAAATTTTGGATCATATATCACATCTGCCATTATATTTGCCAA
>NW_017727840.1:253754-254162 GCF_001865875.1 Lupinus angustifolius | reverse complement strand
TAATATTACTAGAATTGTCTTGGTTGGTAACTATATGTATTACTACGATTTTCATATTGGTGAGTGCCACAACTTATCATAGTATCACTGCCTTGACAAAGCAGATTAGTTACGTAAGTCTTGTAAAAAAAATTTCCTATGCTTCTATCACAGTATACTTGGAGTAAGGATTTTACCATGTTTCTTGTATAATATCATCAATAGCATATGATCACTCATCTGAATTGACTTAATCTTTATAAATCTCAAATGCCTAATTTATGGATAGGACTAATACATACAAGTGTGAACATTTCTAATTATGTGGTTATGAATATAAAATTAACCAAAAATTTAGGAAAAACATTGGCTATTTCAACCAAATAAATTTTTTGATCATACGTCATCTCTGCCAATAGATTTTCCAAA
>NW_017727840.1:252352-253654 GCF_001865875.1 Lupinus angustifolius | reverse complement strand
TTGGTGCACTTCTCAAAAACTATCGACAATTATTGAAAGCAGATTAGTTGTCCATAATTTTTCACATTCCCACTAACTGAATTTCGAGTCATCTATAGGTGAAAATGGTGTTCTCTATCAAAATCGTTTATAGGAAATAGCCTATATTTTTTCATGTCTTACTTGGGTTTATAACACAGACAACCTCATAATGAATAATGTCTACAATTATATGTATTAGTCATAGAAACAAATTGGTGACATCTATAAATGATATTCACTTGTGCTTCTAACTCTTTTTATTTAAAGAAATCTTATGCTCATTGTATAGATGGATTATTTTTACAATAAATTTTGTATGATACCATCAATTTCATAAGTTCATTTTTCTCTATTGACACAATGTTCATAAATCTCATAAATATATGGATGAGACTAATACAAATAAATGTGAGGAATTTTCACTTCATGGTTATTTATGTGACATGCACCAAAACAACTTGAAAGACGTTGGCCATTTCACCTAAATGAGTTTTAGCATCAACTATCTATCGTCAATAAATGTGCAAAAGTTAATTGGTGGACTTCTGAAAAATTATTGACAGTTGCTAAAAGCATATTATTTGTCAACAATTTATCACAATCCATTAAATGAATCTCGAGTAATCAATTGGTGAAAATGATATTCTTTATCAAACTGATTTATAAGATATAGCATATATATTTTCATGTTATATATTTGTGTATCACTCACATAACGTCGTAATGAAAAATGTTTACATTTTTCTCTATTAGTCATAGAAATAGAAATGGTAAGGTCTACAAAACTTATTTTGTGAATACATATGAATGATCCCCGAGTTGGAAGGAAAAATATTCATCATCCATGAAATCCCTCTTAAACTCTTGAAAATAAAATATTTAAAAAAATTTATGAAATATCTTCATTGCAACAAATTTCCATTCAACTACGGGCTTTTATAGCTGTTCGTATAAATATAATATACTTATAGACATAGAGTAAGACGTAGGTATAGGTGTAATATAACTACAATTGTCTTGGTTGGTAACTATATGTATTAGTGTCATCCTACATTTTGTAGGTAGAGATGTGTTATACCTACAAAAAGTATTTTCTATCCTGGTAGATGCCACACGACATACTATTATCCATGACTACTTCTCAACCGAAATTGTAAAGACATCCCTTTTAAACTTTTCAAAATCATTTATTTAACACATTTTATAAAGTAACATATTATTATTAGTATTGCATTTTTAATTTATTTCTCTTTTTAAATATATGATAGTATTTGGCAATAT
>NW_017727840.1:252032-252252 GCF_001865875.1 Lupinus angustifolius | reverse complement strand
TGACATCTTCACCACTAATCAACAACCTTATCATTACACCACCGCTAAAATTTTTATTATTTATTGGATTTTTATATGATAATTATTTAAAATAAAGTATTCAAGAGTTATAAGTAGCTTTTAATACATTCAACTTTTAAAACGTTTACTTTTGAACGTTTGATTTATTTGACTACATTTTATAGGTAATAATAAAAGAGAAGTAAATAGCTTTTAATAC
>NW_017727840.1:251589-251932 GCF_001865875.1 Lupinus angustifolius | reverse complement strand
ATGGAGTAAGGATTTTACCATGATTCCTGTATAATATCATCAACTTCATATGATTATTCATCTAAATTGACTTAATATTTATGAATCTCACCGACATAATTTATGGATGGGAATAATACATAGAAGTGTGGACATCGCTTATTACCTGGTTATGAATCTGCAATGAACCAAAAATTAAGGAAAAACATTGGCTATTTCTATCGATTGAATTTTTGGATCATACGTCACTTCTGCCATTAGTTGTCCATAATTTTTCACATTTCCACTAACAGAATTTTGAGCCATCTATTGGTGAAAATGATGTTCTCTATCAAACTCGTCAATAAGAAATAGCCTATATTTT
>NW_017727840.1:251130-251489 GCF_001865875.1 Lupinus angustifolius | reverse complement strand
AGGATCAACAATCTTTCGCCAAGAAGTGTGCAAACGTCAATTGGTGGACTTGTAAAAAATTATCGATAATTGTTGAAAGCATATTATATGTCAACAATTTATCACAATCCACAAACTGAATTTCGAGTAATCAATTGGTGAAAATGATGTTCTCTATGAAACTGATTTATAAGATATGGCATATTATTTTTTCATGATGTATTTCTGTGGATCACTCACATAAGCTCGTAATGAAAAATGTTTACATTTTCCTCTATTAGTCCTAGAAATAGAATTGGTAAGATCTATAAAAGTCATTTAGTGAATACATAGGAATGATCCCACAAACGTGATTTCATTATACTTGAATAACTTTGAAA
>NW_017727840.1:250371-251125 GCF_001865875.1 Lupinus angustifolius | reverse complement strand
ATTATTCATCATACCTAAGTCTGCCTACATGAATTGAACAAACAAATAGAACATCAAACAGAGGCTCCAAGATCAAACAATGCCTCAAACACTTCTTGAAGGAGCAAGACCAAAACTTGTGCACCCAAGGAAGTGTCCACAACATGAAGTTAGGATTTAGAACCCTGAAGCTCAATCAACGTCATTTAATGATATAAAAGTATACAAACCATAAGAATAGAAAAATAAGAGTTTTGTAATATGTACAATGTTTTTTTTTGCGTTTTTAATAGTTCAAGAAATATGTAGGAGTTAATTTATTTGAATTCTTGGAGCTCTCTAAAAGTAATATACAAAGTCTATTTTTTCAAATGCAGAATTGGTGTTAAACTGAACGACTTGCATTAATTTTTGTTACTTCTCTAGAAATTGTAAATGGATGAAAGTTCTACTTGTTCTCCTAATTTTCTTTCTTTTTATTATTAGTTTTAAAATTGTGGGTCAAAAATATTAGTTCAAGTAATGAAATCGTAGATAAAAATATACTTTATTCCCAAATGTTAAATGGCGTGAACTATTATTTACCAAGATATGAGAAAATCACTAGACCTCGATTAGTATTACATTTAATTTTCACTGTGAGGTACTTTGAAGACATTCATATTTCCAAGATAAGGTGGTTCAGCAAGGAGATGTGCCTTAAACCAAAAGGAGAGAAGGTAGCGAAGGGAAGTTTTCTCCTTGTGTTTTATATCGCGTATTGGGCATCATTTTC
>NW_017727840.1:249956-250271 GCF_001865875.1 Lupinus angustifolius | reverse complement strand
TTGTTTCCATTGTATAGTGATCTTCTGCTAAGCTTATTGTAAATAAAATAAGGTTCTTATTTCAAAATAAATATTTATTTATTCATTTGAAAATTATTGAGATATTTAAGCCAACTAAATAAAAATAATATTTATTTAGTGCTTTAAAAATTATAAAATGAGAAAGTATGAATTTTTCATAAAATATAATAGTATATGTATGTATTCCTCATAGTATAAAAATTTGACCATCTNAGTCTATTTTTTCAAATGCAGAATTGGTGTTAAACCGAACGACTTCCATTAATTTTTGTTACTTCTCTAGAAATTGTAAAT
>NW_017727840.1:249588-249856 GCF_001865875.1 Lupinus angustifolius | reverse complement strand
TTTAAAAATTATAAAATGAGAAAGTATGAATTTTTCATAAAATATAATAGTATATGTATGTATTCCTCATAGTATAAAAATTTGACCATCTCCCAAAACCAAGACACTCCATATAACAACATTATAGCTCTAAAACAATTAGTTTCCTAATTGTGAAATAAATATGTGCGGTCCTTTAAATAATTATGGTCAAAAGAATCCACTTTTGAAGAAATTTATATAAAACTTTAATTTATCCTACGCTTTTAAAAAGATAAGACATTTTATT
>NW_017727840.1:248839-249488 GCF_001865875.1 Lupinus angustifolius | reverse complement strand
GGTAAGATTTGTTAAGATATAACATTTTCGAAACAAAAATATTACTTTTCGAATTTTCTAATATTATAAGTCTTCTAAGATTCCTTATTATCCTTTTGACTGATGTAAAATATGTAGTTCTTCAATATTTTAGAAAATGCGGGTTTGCATCAATGGAGTTTCTCAAAGTAGGAAGATGAAAATTAAATACTATTAAGCTTGGTCAATAGGCGTTCATCTTCACATTGTTCATCATGGAAAAAAAATCTACTAGATAAGGAATTAATAACCGTCAATTTTTTAAAATATCTAGGGATAACATAGTTCTTTTATATGCTTCAGTGATTGATTTAACTCCTTAAGTCGCTAAATTTTCAAATTTATTTACATAATCGATTTCCATAAATTTCAAAGGAGCAAAAATATAAAAGGACATAACACTAGTTATAAATTTTTGAAGGAATAAGAAGTAATAAAAGAGGAACAACACTATCGTGCAATCAAACATAACCCCTACTTCCCAAATATTCAGGACAATCTCCAACATGATGGCCTTTATATTGAGTATTTCCTGATTCGTCATAGAGTATAGTAGATCTAGGAATTAGAGTAGCTCCATCAGATTAATTTCTTTGGAACTATATGGGTTGTTTTAATTTTCTGAATCTAT
>NW_017727840.1:248428-248739 GCF_001865875.1 Lupinus angustifolius | reverse complement strand
AGGTTTCCCTTAACACTTATTGAATGTTCTAATGATTCTACTTGAGTTTGAAATTAATAGAAACAAAAGTGGACGTTTTGTTAAACATATGTATGTTTGAAACCTCTATTTGTACACTGATATGTTCATTAATTTAACTAATTGAATTTTGTATTTCCCTAGAGTGATAAACATGACTAAGAGGATTAGAAGAAAAATAGATAGACGTTTATGTAGCCCAACCATGCCATTTTTTATGACCATAAAAGGCATTCTCTGGTATGTTAAAATGCACACTCTCATCGAACGATATCTAACAAGGTCAATTTGAG
>NW_017727840.1:246864-248328 GCF_001865875.1 Lupinus angustifolius | reverse complement strand
TCATATAAAATACTTGTTGTATGACTTTTTATGTGTCTAGTATAAGTATTACAATATTAGAACCAATGATTACATTGTGAACCGCCTTCTCAATTTTGGAGAAAGAAGATGATGTACTAATGACCACAACTTCTTCTAAACCCACAGGAAAAAATAAAGATATAACAAAAGTCGCGACCGTCCATTTAAAACCCAAAATTTAATTAATTAATAATAATTATAATTAACATAATAATTTTAAACTTAACTAACAATGCATTTTTGTCTTGGTTGGTAACTATACGTATTACTACGATTTTCATTTTGGTGAGTGCCAGAACTTATCATAGTATCACTACCTTGACAAAGCAGATTATTTACATAAGTCTTGTAGAAATATTTTCCTATGCTTCTAACACTTTGTTTGTAGAAATCATTTTTACAGTATACTTGGAGTAAGGATTTTACCATAGTTTTACCATTTTTACAGTATTCTTGACTTAATCTTTATAAATCTCAACTACATAATTTATGGATGGGACTAATACATACAGATGTGAACATTTCACATTACGTGGTTATGAATCTGAAATAAACCAAAAATTTAGGAAAAACATTGGCTATTTCAACCAAATGAATTTTTGGATCACACGTCGTCTCTGCCAATATATTTGCCAAAATTCATTTGGTGCACTTCTCAAAAACTATCGACAATTATTGAAAACAAATTAGTTGTCCATAATTTTTCACATTCCCACTAACTGAATTTCGAGTCATCTATAGGTGAAAATGATGTTCTCTATCAAACTCGTTTATAAGAAATAGACTATATTTTTTCATGTCTTACTTAGGTTTATGACACAGACAACCTCGTAATGAATAATGTCTGCAATTATAGGTATTAGTCATAGAAAAAAATTAATGACATCTGTAAATGATATTCACTTGTTCTTCTAATTCTTTTTATTTAAAGAAATCGTATGCTCATTGTATAAATGGATTATTTTTACAATGAATTTTGTATAATACCATCAATTTCATAAGATCATTTTTCTCTATTGACACAATGTTTATAAATCTCACAAATATATTCTATGGATGAGACTAATACAAATAAATGTGAGGAATTTTATGTATGTGACATGGACCAAAATAACTTTGAAGATGCTGGCCATTTCACCTAAATGAGTTTTAGCATCAACAATCTATCGTCAATGAATGTGCAAAATTTAATTGGTAGACTTTTGAAAAATTATTGATAGTTGCTGAAAGCATATTATTTGTCAACAATTTATCACAATCCACTAACTGAATTTCGAGTAATCAATTGATGAAAATGGTGCTCTTTACCAAACTAATTTATAAGATATATCATATATTTTTTCATGTTATATTTTTGTGTATCACTCACATAACGTCGTAATGAAAAATGTTTACATTTTTCTCTATTAGTCATAGAAACAGAAATGGTAAGGTCTACAAAAC
>NW_017727840.1:240229-246764 GCF_001865875.1 Lupinus angustifolius | reverse complement strand
ATGAATGATCCCCCAATCATAATTTCATTATACTTGACTTAGAGTAGCCTCATGATCTTATATCCAAATAATGATAAATGGAATTATAAGTAATTAGTTTGTCTAATTTCATATTCGTATAAAATGCATGTTGTTTGAATTTTGAAGTGTGTAGTATAAGTATTATAATAGTAGAACCAATGATTACATTGTGAATCGCCTTCTCAATTTTGGGGAAAGAAGATGATGTACTAATGACAACAACTTCTTCTAAACGCACAAGAAAGAAAAGATATAACAAAATTCACGACCTTCCATTTAAAACCCAAAATTTAATTAATTAACAATAATTATAAATAACATAATAATTTTAAACTTAACTAATGAAGCATTTTTGAATTAAATAAGAGTAAATGTAGAAAGTTAATTTCAGCTACATGATTAAAATGGGTAACGTTGACTTCAAAGTAGTAATTTTTAGATAATTTATTTAAAAATTATTTAGCATAGAGATTAAAGTAAAACAATCATTGGACGTGGACCATCCCTTTGTCCTAGTAGATGGAACATGCAATACTATTTACCACCTGAGTTGGAAGGAAAGATATGTTATCAGATGGGACTCGATAAGAGCTTTAGACTTCTAGGTCACCAGATCGCATCCAATCCCAAAAGAATTGAGACCCAAAATATCATAGGTTAGAAACAAGAGGAGTCTAGCCCTTCGAGCGTCTAACTCACAATACCTGGTAACAATCTGGGTGGTTCATCATGCTTATGCCAGTGAGATTGAATCTAATACCAGGCAAAGCGGATGTCACTTCTATCTCAAACTTAGTCTCTAATACCCGAGTATAGGGCATATGTGTGTGTTTACTCAAGTGTATTGTGTTGGTGTGTAAGGAAGCGTACAAACTTTTGTTTTACACAAAAAAGAATTCTCGTCCCCAAAAGTTGCAACAATGATCAAACAGGCAGTTCACAAATAATAAATAAAATAAAATAAAAGTAAAGCAAATAATAATTGTAAAAAAGTATGACAAACAAAAAAATGGGTATTTAAGTCCATGAGTTAGCGGCTCTGGGCCTGATCCTCTTACAGGTGTCCCTAGTGGAGTCGCCAACTGTCGCCATCCAATTTTCGGTTGGAAGACCGGCTCTACGACTTAGGAAGATGCGAACTCGATTTCTACCTCTCCCAATTGATTTGGAGTCGCCACTACGTTTTTTGCGGTTAAAACATAGAAAACTCTCTTTGTGCCCGATTTGGATAATTTTGGTCTTTAAATAGAGATTCTGAACTCGGGAGTCGATTACAGGCCAGGGAAGGTATTAGTACCTCGTTCACCCGTATGAAAATGGTTCCCTCGCTATAACATTGACTTTTATACCCTTAAACAATTTATTTAATAAGAATTTAATTTCTAAAGCAAAATATTTTTATTTTTTATATTTGTGTCTGAGAAGAGTTTATCTTACTCATACGTATCCCTAGGTGCAATAGGGAAATCAAGACTATGTAGTTCTGGTTTGAAAATTGGTTGGTTAATTTGTTTGGTTTGGTTTGATTTGATTTGGTTTGATCTGGTTTGGGTTTGGTTGGGATATAATTTAAATTTTGTCATTTTTAAGATAGGTGAAGCAGCAAAAGCAAATATTCGCACTGCACCAAATCTAAAATGAATTTTTGAAATAATTGAATTTGAATTTTTTATGAGATAGATGAAGCAACAAAGCTAATGTCTGCACCGCATCTAATCTCAAATAAGGTTTTGAAATAATTGAATTTGAATTGTTTATGAGATAGATGAAGCAGCAACAACTAATGTCCGCACCGCATCTAATCTCAAATAAGTTTTTTTTTGAAATAATTGAAATTTAATTTTTTGGGTTTAAAGAACCAAACGTTATATATTAGGGAACCTTAAAACATTTATCAATAAATTCGTATACGCAACCATTATTTATAATGATAAATATTAAATTTAGATATAGTAATTAAGTAAAAAAAATAATCCAACAAACTCTTATTTTGGTATTAAAATTGTACTTAGTAAAATAAATCAATGCAATGGGTTTATAATATAAGTAATGGACACACGGGTCTATCCTAATTAAATATAATAGAGATTCAAAAGAAAGAAAAAAGGGAGTAACCCATGTTACTCAGCACACACTCGAAAGGGACTAGGTGGGGAAATTCAGTCCCTAATCTTTATATCTTTCTCCTCAATCTTTCTCCATCGGCATCGGCGAAGAGCATCATCTATGGCTAGAGCTGCGTTGGCCATGCGGAGACAGCAATGATGAAGCCCCGAGACTACCTTCTTCTTCATCTCCGGTTTGATGGCATCATTTGGGACCATGGCTTCAGATGGGTTTGGAGGATGAATACAGTTTGGAGATGATGGAGGCTATGGGTTTGGGTTGAAGAGGTGGTACCGATGGTGGTGTTATGTTGGGAGAAGAAGAATAGTTGTGATTCAGAACCGGCAAAGGCAACAAATTTAGTAAGGAATTTTATCCCGTTTCTATTTGACCTTAAATTATGGAATTTGAATGATGAAAGATTGATTTGAGAGAACAAGAGTCATACAAAACGAATTACGCTACCTTAAGGTTATTGCGTTGCATCATCCATCTCATTCTTAATTAAGTATGTATATATATTTCTGTTGAAACCAATATGTATTTTGTATGATCAAATAGAAAAATTTATTAACTAAGCATATAAGTCTATAACATAAACCAAATGAAACCGGGCATTTTTCTTTCATATATATGTATGCTTTGATGCTCAGGACATGTAGAAGGCATTTTTATGGTTTGAGTGCTTACCTGAATGTATGCTTCCTTCTTTTGTCCTTTTGTGTTGTTATTATTTGTTCACGGATGCTTTGCCTCTATGTATGCGTGATATGGATATATCTCTGAATGTGGTATCTCTCTGATTGCTTGTGATTATGAATGATTGACTTACCTGTGAGTATGATCCTAGTCTTTACCCCTTGAGGATTGGCCTTCTCTTCTTGATCTATGTGGTTTTCTTATGCTTCTGTGTTCACCTCTCTTTCTATCAATGTGTATGTGTAATCTCTCCTTTTCACTGTGCTCAGAATGGGTTTTTATAGTTGGTTGAGGCTCTATAGGAGCCTCTTTTCATTTATGATTTATGACCCTGAAAATGCTCCATAGTTGCATATTGATGTTATTTTATGACTATTTGTAACTGCAAAGGGAATGGCTTTTATGCTTGAATAGAAACAAAAATCTTTCACGGCTGAATCATCCTTTTTCATTTCATATTAATTGAAATTGTGACTGTTTTGGCAAATGAATGATTTTTATGACTGTGTCACTGATTAGTATGCTTATCATTGCTACTTATTTAATTAAAATTGTAACTGCATGCATGAAAAGGTTAACAACCAATGGTTTTTATGATTATTCCTCTCCGACTTGCCTTCTATGTGATGGTTTTTCTTTCGTCACTGAAAGATCAGTGTGTCTTTTGGTTTGCATCTTTTCACCTATACCTCTAGGATGAATGCTTAGGAATGATTATCATTTACTGAAAAGAATGTGTAACCGAAAGAGCATGAATCCTCTGGTTTGTAGCCTTTATTTGCTGGACAGTGGTTTCAATAGTATTCACTAACTCTTATTTGGTTTTGCAGGTGGCAAACTACTCACTAGAATTTGAAATGCAACGGTTACAAGTGACCCACTTGAAGTGTTTTTGTTTTACATTGTCATATATTGAGGAAGGGTCAATGAGATCAACCAATACTCATGTTGTCTTGGACTGAGATATAGAAACCAAAACCATAGTGAGGTCATTTATTATGTGTATTTCTTGGTGTTGTGACACGTCTTCTTTAAAGAAGACAAATGACATAGACGACCAAAGGTCATATGCACAATAGTAATTGTATAGGAGCAGAATTCCTCTATCAATATATTTTTTAAGGTGTTATATGGCTGTAACAATTCCAAGTAAATGAAAAATCCATAAATTAATTAAATTGAAATGGTAGGCAACTAAGATATTTCAAATCATTGGTTATGAACTAGACTTTCAAAGGAAATAAAATTTGTTCCAAAATGTATCACAAATATGTTCACTCCAAATTTGTTGCTTTTTGTAAAGTGGCCGGACAAAATTGAGTGTTCACAAACTTATCCTTCAATGTTGTCCAGTGGACAACTTGTTGTTCGTGCTCTATCAAGTGTTGAGTGAACTCCCACCAGTTCTTAGCCTCTTCGGCCAGCATGTAGGTCTCATAGGTGACCTTCTGCTCCTCAGTGCACATCAGTGCCCGGAAAATCCTCTCCAACTCTTGGATCCAGTTGGTAGCAGCATCTGGTGCAAATCCCCTTTCAAACTTAGGTGGGTTACAACGATAGAACTCGTTCAAACCCTTGTACAACGCAGGTCCTTGGGGTTGTTGTGGGGTTGTTGTGGTTGTTGTTATTGTTGATTCAGTTGATACAAGTTAGCATTCACACTCTGAATCACCACTGTCATTGCAGCCATGAAGTCCAAGTTTGCAGTTCCACGTCCAGCCATTTGAAATCTGAGTGCATCAGATTTGAATTAGTTAATCCTCTAATCGTAAGTTCATAACATTTACATCTTCAAACGAAGATCATAAACAATCAAACAATCATACAAGAAAGCATATAAGGTCATGCTCAGGCTGAATAGGATTGTACCGCTCTGATACCACTTTATGTAACACCCTGAAAATCATTTCATATTTAATCTCTTAGAAAAATGGGTAAATTTTTCTTTCCTTTTTTTCTTTTATATGTAACCTATAACTTACAAATCATTTTCATTTTTACCTTATTCCATTTTCAATACGTCACAATTTTAAACCTTACGGAAATAAAATTCTTAATACATTGAAGATAATTAAATGAACACAATTCTTTTCTAAATACTTCTCATTCATAAAATTCTTGAATAAATACAGATTTTTTTACAGGGCGAAATCTAATCATCGCCACAAATAAAAAAAACTGAAAATACAAAGAAAGTAATGTCGGGGCATTGGCATTACAAAAAGTACCTCATACAGGTTCCTATCACCAAAAAACAAAGAGAAACCTCCTAAATCGAAGGTTCATTGGAAGCCTCGCTAGGGTCTTCCTCCACCTCCGAGTCAAAAGAGATCTCAATGACCTCAAGTGAATCTTCTATGCATATAAGCTCTACAAAGTCGTCATTTTCTTCATCCTCCTCCATTTCATCTGCTCCCAATCCATCGAGGGGTCCGAGGTGTACCCCCTTGGCCTGGCCCTGTCTGTCTCTCTTGGCGCCAATCCTGATGATGAGAATCCTATTTGGGGCCAGGTCCTAACAACTTCGGGTATGCCTCGAGCTTCCGCCGGTACAGAAAGTCTGGCGGTTGTAGGTCTTCGGTTGGGAAAAGTGAATGATGCCTCCCGAACTACGTAGTAAGGTGGAAGATGCAGAATTGAGTCATTTCTTACCCAATCCAGCTTCAGGTCGCAAGGACCTGTGTAAGTGTGTTGATTACCCCCAATACTCCATGTCTGCTCTTGGGACATAGTGAAGCAATAACCTCATATCAGTGTTGATGGGTCCATCTGAACATGCATACAAATACACTAGAAGAAAAGATAGGGAGTAAAACATCTATGAAACAATTGTCATCGACATCGTGGAATTACATGAAATAATACACCAAGAGATTACACTAGTACAGATATATCATGTCATCATACAAGCATATAATAACGATGAATGAAGTATAAAACTCGAGAATTTAGAATCAATATCGAAGAATATCATGTATGCAATGTGATGCATGAGTCCACCATCCTTACTCCTTTATCCTCCCAATAACTACTCGGAAATAACTGAGAGTACAGTTCCTATAACAAGCCAGTTCCCATAAGAAGCCGATTTGATCGCACCAAAATTATTCCTCAGAAGGATATATGATCGATCTGTTCCAACATAACTGTCCATTTCAGGATGGTGTCGTATCAAACACTTTCTGTGCATCCCTCTCATCGATCCTGATTGCAAAGAGGGATTGTCAGAGATCATCTAGTTTGCGCTACGAGCACCGTCCAATCCAACATATTACCTCATCCAAGAATACATGGGACTCATCTCACCTAGACTTTCCCTCAAGACTTTGCTGACGAATCACCGCCATCAATGCCGTCCCTCTCAGCATATCGGGGCTCATTCGTCTCCCGTACATTTCCTTTCCACTACTTCATTTTTTACCATGCATATGCACCTTAACCAAAAATATAAAATTATGTCTTTTAATCCATCTTTTCTAGTGATCTGCCCATCCTAAGACATCTCCCATCGGGAATGCTTCTAGTGGGTCCTGATCTTAACATATGAACAAAACGAAGCCATGTCATTAGGCTCTCGTATATATGGGAGTTATCGTTCAGACGACTTAAAAAGAAGTCATGTCTATATGGAGCCCACTGGCTCAAGCGAGAGCTGTCTCGCTCAAGCGACAACACATCCATTTTTGAGGCATTTGTGGCTTAAGCGAGA
>NW_017727840.1:239369-240129 GCF_001865875.1 Lupinus angustifolius | reverse complement strand
TGAGTTGTCTCGCTCAAGCAAGAAGAGCCTGAATATCATTTTAATTACTTTTCTCAAGGAAAATATTTCTCATTTATATCACATGTTTCTAAACCTTGAATTTAACAATTATCACATACATATCATTCCCATAATAATCATTCAAACATTATAATTCAAGAGTAAACATGGTATTTGCATATATAAACATAACATAAATCGGTACAAGAAATATTGTTGTACTTTATCCAAACAAACATGAAATTGATTAAGTATTGGCTTTCTTAATACCCAAGGCAACTCCAAACTTGTAAGGGAGTTTGGAGGTCCTGATGCATATTCGGACACCACTATGTCACAATGTTTTCTCCCTCACGTGAGTGTGTCGGGTCGCTAGGTTCTCTGTTTGCGAGTGAGCTTACTTGTTCTGATCTCCTCTCGAACTCTTCATTACACCAATATAACGTTAATTAGTTAACTGGCGATAATTATTATACTTACAAAATAGCTTTTTACGCGAAGATAAAACTTCCGATTTAAAATGAATTTAATTGCTTTCTTCCATCCGATTCAAGATTGATTATCATTGAATCATCATTTGTCATTGAAAGTATTACAATCAAATAACACTTTTTAAAGTAAGATTTTCAATAAAACTTATACCGGAATTATGTCGTAATCCGTGGATATACACCAGGCTAGTTCACAGGAAAGAGAGGGGGGTCGTAAAGACACCCTTAAATACCAAGTCTTTCTTAAGACAGAACCTTTCTAGACATGT
>NW_017727840.1:225152-239269 GCF_001865875.1 Lupinus angustifolius | reverse complement strand
CTTTAAACATATTCAAATACTAACAATAATTTCTAATATTTCCAAACAAATAACTCATCTAACCTTGTCCAAAGATATAGTTTTTCCATCTAAGAACAAGGAAGAAATTTTAAGATTTACAAAAGTAAAAAACTACATAAAGGTTCATATGATTTTATTATCATACCCTTGAGTTATGACTTCATAAAATACTTAAAGAACAAATATAAACTCTACTTTATGAACAACATAAAAAAAGCTCATAAAAGACTACCTTAGTTTGTATAGGGAATTTAGTGTAAAAATGAGAGAATGGGGTGAGGTATTTATAGGAGAGTCTCACCCTAAATCAGAAAATTTAATACAAAGTAAGTAGATTTAGACTACCATAGGACATGTGTCTTATGGTGGTGGAGTGAGAGGATTTGTTGAGTGATTTAGGGGTTTTTGGAAGCTTTTGCATTACTTGTGTAACAAGTAAGTGGCTCATGAAATGATGACTTCCAACTTTATTGATATGATGTAATTTCCCGATAAACATCATGTCCAAACATTTTCGGATAATTTCGTCCAGAAATATACAATCTCACGATTTAGGACATTTGCCCGAAACGTCGAAACTTGAATTTCAAGGTGAAAAATATCTAGAGATGAGTTACGGACAAACTTGGTATCTATTTTGACTGTAAATAATATTTTGCAGCCAACAGAGAAATCGGAATTCGACTTTGAGTTACGGAACTCAAAAATAGGGCGAAAACTCGATAAAATGACCCGAAATTGTCTCGAAAACTTTTATTCTCCAAAATTCTTGAACAAATAGGGCAAGCAAGAAAATCATAATACAAGACTAAAAATCAACTGAGGTTTAGCCTAAAACATTCCTGCTTAATTTCTATAATTAATCCATTAATTACTTAATTAAAAGTGCTTTGAAAAACACGGTATTACAAAATACAAGGGACAACTACACCAATTAAAGAAACTAGTGTTTTAAAAATTATAAAATGAGAAAATATTAATTTTTGATCAAATATTATAGTGTATGTATATATTAACTCATAGTATTAAAAATTAGAGCATCTCCCAAAACCAAGACTCTCCAAATAACCACATTATAACTCTAAATCCATTAGTTTCCTAATTGTGAAATAAATCAGTGTGATCCTTTAAATAATTATGGGCAAAAGAATCCACTTTAGAAGAAATTTATATAAAACTTTAATTTATCCTAAGTTTTAAAAAGTTAAGAAATTTTATTTTGAAGGAAAGTAGATGTGAAGAATCTTCATAGGTTCAACAATGTTTTTTGGAGTAGGTTTATTCCCTTACTTTAGAAGAATTCAAATTATTTTCAGTTTCTTAGGTAAGATTTTTTAAGATATAACATTTCCGAAACAAAAATATTACTTTTCGCATTTTCTAATATTATAAGTCTTCTAAGATTCCTTATTATCCTCTTGACTAATGTAAAATATGTAGTTCTTTAATATTTTAGAAAATGTGGGATTGCGTCAATAGAGTTTCTCAAAAAGGGAAGATGAAAATTAAAACTATTAAGCTTGGTAAATAGGCGTTCATCTTCACATTGTTCATTATGGAAAGGAAATCTACTAGATAAGCAATTAATAACCGTCAATTTTTCAAAATATCTAGGGAAACATAATTATTTTATATATTTCAGTGATTGATTTAACTCATTAAAGTCGCAAAGACTTCCAATTTTTTTTACATAGGAGCAAAAATATAAAAAGGACATAACACTAGTCAAAAATTGTTGAAGGCATTAGAAGTATTACAAGAGGAACAAAACTATCGTGCAATCAAACAAAACTCTTACTTCCAAAATGTTTAAGATAACCTCCAAAACGCTTGCGTTTATATTGGGTATTTCCTGATTTGTCGTGGAGTATTGTAGATCTACGAAGTAGAGTAACTCCATGAAAGTAATTTCTTTGGAGATATACGGGTTGTTTTAATTTTCCGAATCTAGCACACTTTAATGGATCTCATTTCCACCTGAACTCCTAAATCTAAGGTTTTTTTATGGATAAAATTGCATCTACGTTTCCCTTAACACTTGTTGAATGTTCTAACGAATCTAATTGAGTTTGAAAATAATAGAAACAATAGCGGAGGTTTGGTTAAACATATGTATGTTTCAAACCTCTATTTGTTCATCAATTTGACTAATTGAAATTTCTATTTCCCTGGAGTGATAAACATGATTAAGAGGATTATAAGAAAAAAGAACAAATGATACCATTGTGAATCGCCTTCTCAATTTTGAAGAAAAAAGAGGACATACTAATGACCCCAACTTCTCGTAAACCAACTAGAAAAAAGAAATTTATAACAAAATTCATTATCTTACATATAAAACCCAAAATTTAAATAAAGGGGATTAAAAATAATTATAATTAACATAATAGATTTAAACATAATAACAAAGTACTATTGAATTAAATAAGATTAAATTTAAAAAATTAATTTCAACTATATAATTAAAATGGGTAACTTTGAATTCAAAAGAGTACTTTTTAGATAATTTATTTAAAAAATATTTAATATAGAGATTAAAATAAAACATGTAACATTGGTCATGGACTGTCCCTTTGTCCTGGTAGATGACACATATAATACTATTGACTTTCACTACTTCTCAACCCGAGTTGGAAGGAAAAATATGCATCATCCATGAAATCTCTCTTAAACTCTTCAAAATAATTTATTTAAAACATTTTATAAAATACCTTCTTTGCAACAAATTTCCATAAAACTACGGGCTTATAGACATTTACTAAGACGTAGGTATAGGTGTAATATAACTACAATTGTCTTGGTTGGTAACTATGTATTATTGCCGTACTACATTTTGCAGGTAGAGATGCCTTATACCTACAAAAAATATTTTATATCTCGGTAGATGATACACATCATACTATTGACCTTGACTGCCTCTCAACCCAAATTGGAAGGAAAGATATGTCATGTGTAACGACATGCCTTTTAAACTTTTCAAAATATTGTATTTAAAACATTTTATAAAGTAACTTATTATTATTAGTATTGCATTTTAAGATTTAATTAATTGTTCTTAATTTAAATATTATTTACTTTTTTGTTACATTTATTAAATTACATAAAATTAAAACATTTATTATTTATTCAGAGAAATAACCAAAATTGTTTAATCAATAAATATTAATTTTAGGAACTTTCAATAAAAAATTAACTAAACAAATTTATTTCTCTTTTTAAATATATGATAGTTTTTGGCAATATTTACTACCTTTCTCACAAATAATGTATGTTTGTTGTTATCAAATATTGTGTGTTTTATATGGTAAACTTATCTTTTTAAATTATTAACTCAATAAAAAAAATAGAATATGTAGCTTTTACATATTATATATTACCAACCATAATTTTATGGTTACAAACTTGTAGCTTTCGACTGGCATCAAAATAATAAGCTAGCTAGTTTTGTAAGCAACACATTAGTTATATCACAACCTTTTGTATCATTAGCTAATTATTCCTTAGTACACATTTTTTCTCCCAAATAAATACATTTCATCACTTAAATTTATTTACTCTATTTTTTATAATTATTTAACGGATTTATAAATGAAAATTCATCAAAATTAGGTATTAAAGAGTTGTCAATAGTTTTTTATACATAGCAAATTAAAAGCTTTTACTCTAAAAGTTTAGAATTTTTTATTTACTATTCTTAGTTATTACAAAGAATATGACAAGGTAGTGTAACGAGACTCCCACCCTAGGAGGGGCGATGTTCATAGTCTTAACCCTTCGAGCGAAGATGTTTTTTCCAGATTTAGACTCATGACATCTTCACCACTAATCAACAACCTTATCATTGCACCACCACTAAACATTTTATTATTTATTGGATTTTTATATGATAATTATTTAAAAGAAAGTATTAAAGAGTTATAACTAGCTTTTAATACATTCAACTTTTAAAACGTTTACTTTTGAACGTTTAATATATTTTTACTTACTATACTTAAGTATTCTTTAATTGACTATCTTTTAAAGGTAATAATAAAAGTGAAGTGAATAGCTTTTAATACATTGAAATTTGAAAAAATTATTTTTTAACCTTTATTATTTTCTAATACTTATTTGTAATCACATAGTATGTCCCCAGACTCTATATATTGAGTACTACAAGTTCTCTTCATTCAAGTGACTAATGATGTTGCATAAAACATAGCCTTCTCTTCTTATCTCTTTTCATATTAAAGCCACAGTTGAAGTCGCCTTCTACCTTTAAACGATTTTCATTTTGGTGAGTGCCACTATTTATCTTAGTATTATCCTCTACAAATTATTTGCATTTATGTTTTCATTAGGGCTCGCTGAACAATGTTCCATCGTCCAACCTTTGTTCTACGACTGCCCATCTAGGGCTCTATACTTATGTGTGGTTTCTTTAATGGCTATTGAGAATCATTGTATTAACAAAGCAATTTATTTACGTAAGTCTTGTAGAAAATTTGACCTATGCTTCTAACACTTTTTTTTTGTAGATATCATATTCATAGTATACATGGAGTAAGGATTTTACCATAATTCTTGTATAATATCATCAAATTCATATGACCATTCATCTAAATTGACTTAATCTTTATGAATCTCACCTACATAATTTATAGATGGAAATAATACATACTATAACACCCCAGTAATGTCATGCGACCTCCCCAACCCATGACGACACTAAGCATGCCACCCACTAGCTTAAATACTCCATGCACTCATGTGAGCGACTCATGTGCATAATGACCATTTATCCATGAGGTCATGGATTCGAGTCGCGGGAGGCTCCCCTTTGTGGGGAATAAAATACTACAGGGAGTATTTAAGCTAGTGGGTGACATGCGCAGTGTCGTCATGGGCCGGGGAGGTTGCATGACATTTCTGCGGTGTTACCGGTGACACGCTCAGTGTCGTCATGGGCCGGGGAGGTCGCATGACATTACTGGGGAGTTATACATACAAGTGTGACCATCACATATTACCTGGTTATGAATCTGAAATGAACCAAAAATTTAAGAAACACATTGGTTATTTCAACCAATGGAATTTTTGGATCATACGCCACATCTTCCATTAGATTAGCCAAAATTCAATTTGTGCACTTATGAAAAAGTATTGACAATTATTGAAAATAAATTAGTTGTTCATAATTTTTCACATTCCCACTAACTGAATTTTGAGTCATCTATTGGTGAAAATGATGTTCTCTATCAAACTCGTCTATAAGAAATAGCCTATATTTTGGCATGTCTTACTTGGATTTATAACACACACAACCTCGTAACGAATAATGTATGCAATTATATGTATTAGTCATAGAAACAAAGTTGGTGAGATCTATAAACGATATTCACTTGTGCTTCTAACTCTTTTTCTTTAAAGAAATCATACACTCATAGTATAGATGGATTAGTTTTACAATGATTGTTGTATAATACCTTCAATTTCATTAGATCATTTATCTCTATTGACACAACGTTTATAAAACTCACAAATATATTCTATGGATGATACTAATACATATAAATGTGAGCATAGATTAGCCAAAATTCAATTTGTGCACTTATGAAAAAGTATTGACAATTATTGAAAATAAATTAGTTGTTCATAATTTTTCACATTCCCACTAACTGAATTTTGAGTCATCTATTGGTGAAAATGATGTTCTCTATCAAACTCGTCTATAAGAAATAGCCTATATTTTGGCATGTCTTACTTGGATTTATAACACACACAACCTCGTAACGAATAATGTATGCAATTATATGTATTAGTCATAGAAACAAAGTTGGTGAGATCTATAAACGATATTCACTTGTGCTTCTAACTCTTTTTCTTTAAAGAAATCATACACTCATAGTGTAGATGGATTAGTTTTACAATGATTGTTGTATAATACCTTCAATTTCATTAGATCATTTATCTCTATTGACAAAATGTTTATAAAAATCACAAATATATTCTATGGATGACACTAATACATATAAATGTGAGCATTTTTCATTACGTGGTTATGTTTGTGACATGCACCAAAACTACTTGAAAAATGTTGGCCATGTCACCTAAATGAGTTTTAGGATCAACAATCTTTCGCCATGAAATGTGCAAAAGTCAATTGGTGGACTTGTGAAAAATTATCGATAATTGCTGAAAGCATATTATTTGTGAACAATTTATCACAATCCACTAACTGAATTTCGAGTAATCAATTGGTGAAAACGATTTGCTCTATGAAACTGATTTATAATATATAGCATATATTTTTTCATGATGTATTTCTGTGTATCACTCACATAACCTCGTAATGAAAAATGTTTACATTTTCCTCTATTAGTCATAGAAACAGAATTGGTAAGATCTATAAAAATCATTTAGTGAATACATATGAATGATCCCACAAACGTGATTTCATTATACTTCAGGGAAGATCTATAAAAATCATTTAGAGAGAACTTCAGGGAAGAAGAATTTCAAGGCAAGATTGTGAATGATGTATGATGTCTTTTTTATTCGAATGAAATGCCTCCTATTTATAGAAATTTTTCTGGAGGCGCTAAGCTGCTTGTTTGCACCGCTCAGCAGCTGACCAAACCCTTCAGCATGGGTTTGGTCACTTGATCAAGCAGCTTTGTCACCTCCTTAAGCTTGACTCACCAAAGGTAGTTGTGAGCTATGAGACCAACTATGGTGAGCTACTCTGAAAAGCCTATGGGGGGCTACTTGAAGTGATGTCATTGGCGACTTCATGGTTTGCTTGATGGCTAAGTCAAGTCTAGGTGCACACCACTTAGCACACCTGTGGCACTGCTAAGCTGCTTGTTGAGCAGCTTTGGCCGTGCTGGCTAAGACATGGCTTGGTGCTTGCTGACCTAGGCAGGAGTCTGGTTCACCGCTGAGCACACATGTGTCACTACTGAGATGCTTGTTGAGCAGCTTGGGCGTGTGCCAGGCTTGTGTCTGAACGTGCAAAGCTTGAGTTCTGACCTTGTCAGATTTAGTCTGGTGCTAGGCTGAGCGGCCAAGCAGGTCCGCTCAGCTGCTTACTTGAGCAGCTTGGTCCAGGTCAGGCTGGTGTCCAGGTCAGCTTACTGTGGCTTGGTCCACGGTCAGCTGTCGGCTTGAGCACCTTGATTTTGACTTCTTTTTCTCTTTGACCATGAGTCTTTTTTCTCTTTTCTTCTTCTTTCTAAATCCTACAAAACACATAAAAAAGAAATACAAACACAAATATAAAGGATTGTGATATTTTATACAAAAAGTATTGTTTTAAGTTAGTTTTTTCTCAATTATGCTTAAGATAAGTGCCATAAAAGTGTATGAAATTTAGGTATATTTGGCACTTATCAACCACGTAATGAGAAATGTTCACACTTGTATGTATTATTCCCATCCATAAATTATGTAATTGAGATTTATAAAGATTAAGTCAATTCAGATGAATAATCATATGCAATTGCTGATATTATACAAGGATCATGGTAAAATCCTTACTCCAAGTATACCGTGAATATGATTTCTACGAACGAAGTGTTAGAAGCATATGAAACATTTTCTACAAGACTTACGTAAATAATCTGCTTTGTCAAGGCAGTGATACAATGATAAGTTGTGGTGCACACCGAAATGAAAATCGTAGTAATACATATAGTTACCAACCAAGACAATTCTAGTAATATTACACTTATACCTATGTCCTATTATATATCTATAAGTATATTGTATTTATAAGAATGACTATAAATGCCCGTAGTTGTACGAAATTTGTTGTAGTGAAGGTATAAGTGTAATATTACTAGAATTGTCTATAATAATTTTAAACTTAACTAATCAAGCATTTTTGAATTAAATAATATTAATTTTAAAAAATTAATTGCAGCTACATGATTAAAATGGGTAACTTTGATTTCACAAGAGTAATTTTTAGATAATTTATATAAAAAATATTTAATATAGAGATTAAAATAAAACATGTAATATTGGTCGTGGGCCATCCTTTTGTCCTAGTAGATGGCACAAGTAATACTATCGACTTTCACTAATTCTTGACACAAGTTGGAAGGAAATATATGTTATCATCCATGAAATCCCTCTTAAACTCTTCAAAATAATATATTTATGCATTTTAGAAAGTACCTTCACTGCAACAAATTCCATACAACTACATGCATTTATAGTCATTCTTATAAATACAATATACTAATAGACATACAATAGAACGTAGGTATAAGTGTAATATTACTAGAATTGTGTTGGTTGGTAACTATATGTGTTACTACGATTTTCATTTTGTTGAACACCACAACTTATCAATGTATCACTGCCTTGACAAAGCAGATTATTTACATAAGTCCTGTAGAAAAATTTTCCTATGCTTCTAACACTTTGTTTGTAGAAATCATATTCACAGTATATACTTGGAGTACGGATTTTACCATGATCCTTGTATAATATCATCAATTGCGTATGATTATTCATCTGAATTGACTTAATCTTTATAAATCTCAACTACATAATTTACGGATGGGAATAATACATACAAGTGTGAACATTTCTCATTACGTGGTTGATAAGTGCCAAACATACCTAAATTTTGTACACTTTTATGGCACTTATCTTAAGCATAATTGAGAAAAAACCAACTTAAAACAATACTTTTTGTATAAAATATCACAATCCTTTATATTTGTGTTTGTATTTCTTTTTTACGTGTTTTGTAGGATTTAGAAAGAAGAAGAAAAGAGAAAAAAGACTCATGGTCAAAGAGAAAAATGAGTCAAAATCAAGGTGCTTTAGCAGGCAGCTGAGCATGGACCACGCCACGCTAAGCTGACCTGGACACCAGCCTGACCTGGACCTAGCTGCTGAAGTAAGCAGCTGAGCGGACCTGCTTGGCCGCTCAGCCTAGCACCAGACTAAATCTGACATGGTCATATCTTAAGCTCGAAACGTTCAAACACAAGCCTGGCACACGCCCAAGCTGCTCAACAAGCAGCTCAGTGGTGACACATGTGTGCTCAGCGGTGAACCAGACTCCTGCCTAGGTTAGCAAACACCAACCCACGTCTCAGTCTGCACGGTCAAAGCTGCTCAACAAGCAACTTAGTGGTGTCACAGGTGTTCTAAGCGGTGTGCACCCAGACTTCACTTAGCCATCAAGCAAACCATGTAGTCACCAATGACATCACTTCAAGTAGCCCACCATAGCTGGTCCCATAGCTCACAATTAGCTTTGGTGAGTCAAGCTTAAGGAGGTGACAAAACTGCTTGATCAAGTGACCAAGCACATGCTGAAGGGTTTGGTCAGCTGCTGCGCGGTGCAAACAAGCAGCTCAGGGGGCTCCAAGGAAATTTCTATAAATAGGAGGCATTTCATTCGAATAAAAAAGATATTATACATCATTCACCATCTTGCCTTGAAATTCTTCTTGCCTGAAGTTCTCTCTCCTTGTTCTTAGTTCATAGAAGCTTTATTTAAGTAAGTTTTGTAATTTTAGTTTATAATTCAAGAGGAGAAAAGGAGAAGGCAAATGAGATGCAAAAATCAATTTTGTAATCTCATTTGGAATTCAAAGCATCCAATTCTTGGATGGATGGCTCATGCTCCTAACAATTTCTTTTGAATGTGGTTATGTATTTCTACCTCTTCTTTTATTCTAAAGTTTGAATTTTAATCATTCAAGTTGGTGCTTTGGTTAATTTTATTTGTTTCAGAAATTCTTAATGCTCTTATTAGATTGATCACCTAAAATTCTTATTAGATTGATCACCTAAATTCTTAATTTTATTTGGTTAATTTTACTTGTCTCAAACACTTTACAAATAAACTAAGAAGAAGTTGAACTACTTAGTTTATTTTCCAAGTTAAGCATACTTTTCTTAAGATCTTATATTCATTACTACTTGAATATTAGAGTTGCCAAGATTAGGGTGTGACAACCTATTCGAGTAATCAATTGATGAAAATGGTGCTCTTTACCAAACTAATTTATAAGATATATCATATATTTTTTCATGTTATATTTTTGTGTATCACTCACATAACGTCGTAATGAAAAATGTTTACATTTTTCTCTATTAGTCATAGAAACAGAAATGGTAAGGTCTACAAAACTTATTTTGTGAATACATATGAATGATCCCCCAATCATAATTTCATTATACTTGACTTAGAGTAGCCTCATGATCTTATATCCAAATAATGATAAATGGAATTATAAGTAATTAGTTTGTCTAATTTCATATTCGTATAAAATGCATGTTGTTTGAATTTTGAAGTGTGTAGTATAAGTATTATAATAGTAGAACCAATGATTACATTGTGAATCGCCTTCTCAATTTTGGGGAAAGAAGATGATGTACTAATGACAACAACTTCTTCTAAACGCACAAGAAAGAAAAGATATAACAAAATTCACGACCTTCCATTTAAAACCCAAAATTTAATTAATTAATAATAATTATAATTAACATAATAATTTTAAACTTAACTAACAATGCATTTTTGTCTTGGTTGGTAACTATACGTATTACTACGATTTTCATTTTGGTGAGTGCCACAACTTATCATAGTATCACTACCTTGATAAAGCAGATTATTTACATAAGTCTTGTAGAAATATTTTCCTATGCTTCTAACACTTTGTTTGTAGAAATCATTTTTACAGTATACTTGGAGTAAGGATTTTACCATAGTTTTACCATTTTTACAGTATTCTTGACTTAATCTTTATAAATCTCAACTACATAATTTATGGATGGGACTAATACATACAGATGTGAACATTTCACATTACGTGGTTATGAATCTGAAATAAACCAAAAATTTAGGAAAAACATTGGCTATTTCAACCAAATGAATTTTTGGATCACACGTCGTCTCTGCCAATATATTTGCCAAAATTCATTTGGTGCACTTCTCAAAAACTATCGACAATTATTGAAAACAAATTAGTTGTCCATAATTTTTCACATTCCCACTAACTGAATTTCGAGTCATCTATAGGTGAAAATGATGTTCTCTATCAAACTCGTTTATAAGAAATAGACTATATTTTTTCATGTCTTACTTAGGTTTATGACACAGACAACCTCGTAATGAATAATGTCTGCAATTATAGGTATTAGTCATAGAAAAAAATTAATGACATCTGTAAATGATATTCACTTGTTCTTCTAATTCTTTTTATTTAAAGAAATCGTATGCTCATTGTATAAATGGATTATTTTTACAATGAATTTTGTATAATACCATCAATTTCATAAGATCATTTTTCTCTATTGACACAATGTTTATAAATCTCACAAATATATTCTATGGATGAGACTAATACAAATAAATGTGAGGAATTTTATGTATGTGACATGGACCAAAATAACTTTGAAGATGCTGGCCATTTCACCTAAATGAGTTTTAGCATCAACAATCTATCGTCAATGAATGTGCAAAATTTAATTGGTAGACTTTTGAAAAATTATTGATAGTTGCTGAAAGCATATTATTTGTCAACAATTTATCACAATCCACTAACTGAATTTCGAGTAATCAATTGATGAAAATGGTGCTCTTTACCAAACTAATTTATAAGATATATCATATATTTTTTCATGTTATATTTTTGTGTATCACTCACATAACGTCGTAATGAAAAATGTTTACATTTTTCTCTATTAGTCATAGAAACAGAAATGGTAAGGTCTACAAAACTTATTTTGTGAATACATATGAATGATCCCCCAATCATAATTTCATTATACTTGACTTAGAGTAGCCTCATGATCTTATATCCAAATAATGATAAATGGAATTATAAGTAATTAGTTTGTCTAATTTCATATTCGTATAAAATGCATGTTGTTTGAATTTTGAAGTGTGTAGTATAAGTATTATAATAGTAGAACCAATGATTACATTGTGAATCGCCTTCTCAATTTTGGGGAAAGAAGATGATGTACTAATGACAACAACTTCTTCTAAACGCACAAGAAAGAAAAGATATAACAAAATTCACGACCTTCCATTTAAAACCCAAAATTTAATTAATTAACAATAATTATAAATAACATAATAATTTTAAACTTAACTAATGAAGCATTTTTGAATTAAATAAGAGTAAATGTAGAAAGTTAATTTCAGCTACATGATTAAAATGGGTAACGTTGACTTCAAAGTAGTAATTTTTAGATAATTTATTTAAAAATTATTTAGCATAGAGATTAAAGTAAAACAATCATTGGACGTGGACCATCCCTTTGTCCTAGTAGATGGAACATGCAATACTATTTACCACCTGAGTTGGAAGGAAAGATATGTTATCAAATGGGACTCGATAAGAGCTTTAGACTTCTAGGTCACCAGATCGCATACAATTCCGAAAGAATTCAGACCCAAAATATCATAGGTTAGAAACAAGAGGAGTCTAGCCCTTCGAGCGTCTAACTCACAATACCTGGTAACAATCTGGGTGGTTCATCATGCTTATGCCAGTGAGATTGAATCTAATACCAGGCAAAGCGGATGTCACTTCTATGTCAAACTTAGTCTCTAATACCCGAGTATAGGGCATATGTGTGTGTTTACTCAAGTGTATTGTGTTGGTGTGTAAGGAAGCGTACAAACTTATTTGGTAACCAATGTAAATTATTAAATATGTATATTATTTATCTACTATTTTTGGTAACCAATGTCAAGCTAGTGACATTAAAGAAGCGCTTGCTGAGAGGTAACCTAGTACATTTTGATATATAATATGTTATTTCCCTTTCCTACACTTTGTCTTTATTCTATTTTAGGGATCAAACTCGGAATAATATGTTATTTCCCTTTCCTACACTTTATTGTTATTTACATTCCATCATTTATTTATTCTTTAATACCAACATTCCTTAAGGAAGAAGTTTGGTTTGTTAATAAAAGGAACCTGAAAGGGAGTAAATAAATAAAGGTCACTTAAGTTTATTATTCTTTTGTTCTTTATTTATTTATTTGTTTCTAAAAACTAATTATTCATCACTTTTATACATTAGAATACCATTAAACCGGTGTTGGAATTTATTCCACAAAACCGAAATGGTATTCAAAGGTACTTAATAATTATGTAATAGGGGATTGCTTCGATACCATTGTATCGGCGTTAGAATTTATTCTAAAAAAGCCAAGATGGGGCAAAGAAGGAATAACTTATTCACATGATTATTAGAAGTAAGTTGTAACTGGAATATTCTTGAAACCATTATACTGGCGTTGGAATTTATTTCAACAAAGCCGAGATGGCGAACAAAGAATAAAACCGAGTTCACTTACTTAATCAAATAAAAAGGAAACACACCAAAGAAGAGAAATTTCGCTGTCAACAAATTGGCACTACTGCCAGGACTATTTGTTAAAAGGGGAAAGCCTCCTTGAAAATAACCTTTCAACAAATTGGCGCTGCAGTTGGGGAATTGCTTTAATAATAGAACATTTCATATTTATAAGTCATTCATCAAATAATTGTGCATAAATTTATTTTTGCTTTTGTACAAATTGTTTTGGTAACCAATGTAAATTATTAAATATGTATATTATTTATCTACTATTTTTGGTAACCAATGTCAAGCTAGTGACATTAAAGAAGCGCTTGCTGAGAGGCAACCTAGTACATTTTGATATATAATATGTTATTTCCCTTTCCTACAATTTTTCTTTATTCTATTTTAGGGATCAAACTCGGAATAAAAAGTTTTATTTTGTAGAACAAGAAAAAAATAATTTTCAAAAATGGGTTAATAGGCGAAGTAGAAAAAACTGAAAATTCAAAAAAAGGGCCCAAAACATAGTCAAAGTCATGGTCAAGGCTCTTTACTTAGTCAAGCCTGGACCACTGACCCACCGCTCAGCGTGGGGGACCATGTGCTCAGCGCCTGTCTGCCAGGCCATGTGCCTTGGAACCAAATATCCCTCAAAAGAGGATTTTTTTCTTGATTTTTGATCGAAAATCCATGACCAAAGACTCTTGTGTTAGGTATCAGTGGCCTAGGAACACCTAGAAGGGGGGGTTGAATAGGTGTAGCGGTTATCGATCACCGCTTCT
>NW_017727840.1:224756-225052 GCF_001865875.1 Lupinus angustifolius | reverse complement strand
ATTAACTATTGCATAGAACAGAATGATCAGACAGACAATGTGCATAGTAATTAAAACAGAATTGAAAAGATATAATACAGATATTTTTACGCACAATTATTAAGCATATGGCAATAAACAAATATCCAGAATTTCAATTACAGATTCAATTTATAACAGCAAGAAAGTTAAAGAAGATAAAGAGAGAAAGAACAGTGCATAAAAGATTTTTATCCTTGTTCGTTTGCAGTCCACTGCAAACTACATCCAGGCCTCCCCTTGTGGTTCAGGGAGATTTTCTTTCTTCACAATATTGA
>NW_017727840.1:222996-224656 GCF_001865875.1 Lupinus angustifolius | reverse complement strand
CAACATAATTAACAATCAAGTATGAACGCAATAATTCGAAATCATTTTAACACAAAATGTTTAAGCTTGTAGAACAACAGTTCAGTAGTAGATATAGAGTTATGACAATCCAAATAAAAACAGTAATGCAATACAAAGGATAAGATCTCAAGAGGAAACAAGGATCAACAAGGTCCATTAGCTAGGAAGATTAAACTAAGGCTCTAAGGTTTCCTATATAAGGATGAGATGGAGCATTCTGGTTGTCAGGAATCGACGAGCTACAATCACCCTTGATGAAGACACTCAGCTTGTTAAACTCAGTACACATTCTTCTAGTCTGAGAGTCAGTAGTGGTCTGAATATAGTTCCGCAAGGATTGGTAATGGTTGTCGATGTATGCATTCTAACGCTCCTCAAAATGATCAAGATTCGTATGATATGAATCCTTAAGAGACTGAAAGTGAAGGTCCATCCTATTATTGAGACGTTGTTCCATAACATCCATATAAGCTTGTCCAAAAGCAGGTTCTTGTGATGCATGTCCTAAATGCACCCCCTGAGATGCAGCAAATGGCTCTTGGTTAATGTCTTGATCATCTTCACTAGAAGGATCAAGGTTCGCATTGTTGAAGTCCTCTTGATATTTCCAAGTGTTGCCATACTTGTAGATGCCCATCTGGTGAATTAAACTCTCACCAATCAAGTGATCCTTGTCTGAGCAGTCCATCACTACAGTATCTGAAACATCAATATGTAGATAGTCAATAACTCAGGATATGAAGATATTATAAGGAAGTAGTCTTGATTGAGAGGTGGAGACGCTATACATGACCTTCAGAATCTCGTCAGGCCAATTTATCATGATGTTCTCCTTCACAACAAACATAAACCTCAAATCATTCACGGTAGGTTGTGCATGATTTGTGTTTCTCTGAATCAATATGTAGGCAATCAAGTAGTGTAGGAGTCTATTTTCTACGGACAGTGACCCAACTTTGGTCAATTCGCCTTGGACATAGAGTTGAGGTCTATGCAAACACGACTTATACATTTCAATAGCGTCAAATGAGTTGTTGTTGGCCTAGCCCCAGTCACTTAAACTAGCACCAGAACAAGCCAAACCACCCACATTCAAAAAGATTTCTTCATTAATTATGAACAACTTTCCAGCTATCATCGACCAATATTTCCCATCTTTATATCTAAAATTCGCATAATACTCCCGAACTAGAGCATGGTAAATATTACCTTTCAATTCCAAGAAGGGGACAGCCCATTGAGCTTACAAGCCATGCGGAAACTCGAAGTTCTGTTCCGCTAGCCATGTTACATTCGCAATTCAAATATATGTAGGTTTTCTTCCCTGAAATTTCTGCAACCGAGTTTCTTGTAAAATGAATGAGTAGTATGGGTCCCCACGGTTCTGCCTTGGTTGTGGAGGTGGCACGACTTTTGGAGCATGCGATGGATGTTTTGTGGTTGTCTTTATTCTCTTTCCACGTTCTCTGTCCATAGCAATCAAACACTGAATCGTGATGAAGGTTTAGAGGAAGGTTGAGGGAAACCTAGGGTAAAGTTTTTAATTTGGGGAAAACGAATGTCTTGGAAGTAGGAGATGAGGAAGATGGTTTATGGAGAGGAAATGTAGAGGGGTGATTCTGTTTAGGGCTAGGATGAA
>NW_017727840.1:220109-222896 GCF_001865875.1 Lupinus angustifolius | reverse complement strand
TCTTTGCAATACTTCGACTGATGGATGAAGATGTCACTTTTCATTTGTTTGATTTGAAGTCCAAGAAAGAAGGTCAGCTCACCCATCATCGACATTTCAAACTCCTCCTGCATCAACTCACAAAACTCCTTACAAAGGATGTCATTAGTAGATCCAAAGATGATATCATCAACATATATTTGTACGAGTAAAACATGATTATCTAATCTTCGGATGAAGAGAGTGGTTTCGACCAAACCTCTTTCGAACCATTTTTCTAGTAGGAACGAACTCAATCTATCGTACTAGGCTCTGGGAGCCTGTTTTAGGCCATAGAGGGCCTTCTTGAGTTTATACACATGGTTCGAGTATTTGAAGTTTTCAAACCCTGGTGGTTGGTCTACGTACAAATCCTCTTGAATGTATCTATTTAAAAAGACACTTTTAACATCCATTTGAAAAAGTTTAAAGTTCATGATTGATGCAAATGACAAGAGCATCCTCATGGCCTTAAGTCTGGCTACAGGAGCGTAGGTTTCATCATAATCGATGCCCTCCTTCTGGTTGTAGCCTTTGGCCACTAGGCGAGCCTTATTTCTTATTATTAAGCCAAATTCATCTAGCTTATTACGGAAGACCCATCTAGTGCTAATTACGGGAGGATCTTATGGTTTAGGGACCAAGTCCCACACATTGTTTCGCTCGAACTGGTTTCGCTCTTATTGCATAGCTATACCCCAGTTTACATCCTCGATGGCTTCATTGATGGTTTTTGGCTCTAATTGAGATACAAATGCAACAAAATTAAAAAAGTTTCGTAAAGAGCTACGGTTACCACCCCCGTAGATATATCACCTAGCACCTTATCGAGTGGATGATCATTTTTAGTTTTCCACGCGATAGGCATTTCCTGATGTTGCTCTTCTACTGTTTGCTCTGCTTCTTGTTGGATTCCATCCATGTCCTAGTATTTCACTTCTTCAAGTGTACCTAAAATATCATTACAAAAGACCTTTCTCTTCTCTTTTGGAGAAGATTCATCAAAATAAATATGAATAGACTCTTCTACTTGCATGGTTTATTTATTAAACACACGAAATGCCTTGCTATATAATGAATATCCTAAGAATATGCCATCATCAACTTTCGAGTCAAACTTTCCTAAAGTTCTTTTTCCATTATTCAAAATAAAACATTTGCACCTGAAAACATGAAGATGAGCAATATTTGGCTTTCGACTTTTAAAAATTTCATAAGGTGTTTTTGAAGAAGTAGGTCCAAGTAGTATTTTATTTATTACATAGCATGTTGTGTGAACTGTATCAGCCTAGAAATATTTTGGGACCTTGCTTTCATTTAGCATAGTCCTCACAAGTTCCTCTAGAATTCTATTTTTCCTCTCAACAACTCCATTTTGTTGATGAGTACGAGGAGCTGAAAACTGATGCATAATACCATGTTTATTACAGAACTTATTAAATTTATGATTTTCGATTTCTCCGCCATGGTCGGATCGAATGTAAATAATCTTTAGGTTAGACTGGTTATGGCTTTGCTTGGCTAGGCATTTAAAAGATTTATAAGCATCGCTCTTTGATGCTAAATATAAAATCCAAGTGAATCTAGAAAAATCATTGACAATAACTAAGGCGAAATAGCTCCCACCAAAACTCATAATTTGTGATGGCCAAACAAGTCCATATGGAGAAGCTCCAATGGTCGAGTAGTGGATATCACATTCTTTTTATTAAATGAATTCCTGACTTGTTTACATTTCTGACACATGTCACAGGAATCCTGAGTTTTAAAATCGAGTTTTGGAAGACTAATTACTAAATTATTTTTCGATAATTTTTCTAAATGCGTCACATATATGTGAGCGACGTGTCTATGCCAAAGCCAGATGTCATCTTCTTTTGAAACTAGATATTTTGAGAAAAGTGAAGTGACATCCTCTAGATTAACCATATAAATATTATTTACTCGATACTCGACAAACTTAACGTTATTAGATAATACATCACGAATGATACAACAGTCAGAATCAAAAGATACAATATAACCTTTGTCGCATAATTGGCTTATGCTTAGTAAATTATGTTCCAAACCTTCTACGTATAGAACGTTCTCGATTATTGTATGGGTTGAGTTGTCAATCTTCCTGATGCCCAAGATTCTTCCTTTGTTGTTGTCTCCATAGGTGATGAATCCATTTTCTTTCAACGACAAGTCTAGGAATTTCGACTTGTCCCCAATCATATGTCTCGAACAACCGCTATCAAGATACCAATTTTGTCTGTGTGTTCGAAGACATGCCTACAACATAGATCACCTGCTAGACTCAAGTATCCAAATTATGTTAGGTCCTTTCTTGTTAGTGACTAGGGAGTTATCTCCCTTTCTTACCCAAGCGTAAACACCACTGGGTATCTCATATCTCTTGATGTAACAGGAATGAGATGTATGTCCATATGTGCCACAGTAATGGCATATAGGGATTCTGTTTTTCTTATTTGAATTTTTATATTGGCGTGTTAGAGGTCTCCTATGTGGTCTCTTTTTATGGGATGGGGGAACATACCCAAATCCAGTATGGTCACCAACGTTCCTTGTTTTGCTAAGCATAGTGTCTAATTGGTTTTTACTATTTGTGAGTTTTGCGAGTTTTTTATTTAGTTCAAATTTTTATTTTTCAAGTACTCGCAAGACTCACAAGTAGTATTTTGACATAAGTTATTTTTCGAGCAATCGCATGAAGCACGGGAAAAAATTAGATCTAATGTTTCTCTTTCGAGTTTTAATTCATCT
>NW_017727840.1:219140-220009 GCF_001865875.1 Lupinus angustifolius | reverse complement strand
TTAGCAAAATTATTCTTTTTCTTTCATTACTTAATTTTGCTAAATTTTTAAGTTCTTCATGCATCTCAACATAAGCACTATATATAATATTTCATATGAGGGAGAATCAGAAGAAGAGGATGATGTGTCAGAGTATACCTCATCTGAAGTCTCCTTGCTACCTGATCCGTAAGCCTCATCTGTTATCGCCATTAAGCACAGCTTCGCGGTCTCCTCTTCACCCGAGGTGCTTGATGTTGTTTCTTCCTCAGGTACATCCCAGACGATGTATGCTTTATTTGACTTGAAGTCCCGGGGAGTGCTCTTCTCTAAATCAACTCTTTTTAATTAAGTGGGGGGGCACTGATACTTCATGTGTCTTCGCTTACCACATTCATGGCAAGTGAAGCGCTCCTTTGTCTTGCCTTTCTTTGTTAATTCACACGCTTCTTTCTTTTGGAATCATCCAAGTCCTCCTTTCTTCTTCAAGAAATTTCCAAGTTTTTGTACAAGGAGATTTAGCGTTTCCTCGTCAATGTCTGAATCAGAGTCGTCATTATTTATCTCTTCGATGGGTTGTGATGTTGAGACTTTGAGAAATATTCCCTTCTTTTTGCGATCGGACTCCTCATGCATGGTCAGATGCCCAAGCTCCATCTCATGCTCCAGAAGCTTTCCAAAGAGTGTTGCCAAAGGCATGGAGTCTNCATAAGTTATTTTTCGAGCAATCACATGAAGCACAGGAAAAAATTAGATGTAAGGTTTCACTTTCTAGTTTTAATTCATCTAATTCTTTCTGCAGTTGAATTATTTTTTGTTGGTTTAGCAAAATTATTCTCCTTCTCTCGTTACTTAATTTTGCTAATTTTTTAAGTTCTTCATGCATCTCA
>NW_017727840.1:218700-219040 GCF_001865875.1 Lupinus angustifolius | reverse complement strand
CTCCGGTACATCCCAGACGATGTATGCTTTCTTTGACTTGAAGTCTCGGGGAATACTATTCTCTGAATCAACTCTTTTTAAATAAGTGGGGCACTGATACTTCATGTGTCCCGACTTACCACATTCATGGAAAGTGAAGAGCTCATTTGTCTTGCCTTTCTTGGTTGATTCACGTGCTTATTTCCTTTGGAATCATCTAAGTCCTCCTTTCTTCTTCAAGAAATTTCCAAATTTTCGCACAAGGAGATTTAGCGTTTCCTCGTCAATGTTTGAATCATAGTCGTCATTATCTATCTCTTTATTTTGTTGTGATGTTGAAACTTTGAGAGATATTCCCTTC
>NW_017727840.1:210109-218600 GCF_001865875.1 Lupinus angustifolius | reverse complement strand
CTTTGGTGAACATCTTATCTAAAGCAATAAGATGGTTAATAATGTGAGTGAATCACTTTTGCATATCGCTGATCAATCGATTCACTTGTAAAGTGTCCCATATTTCCTTGGCACTTTGACATTGAGACACCCGAAAGAATTCATCATAGGATAGGGCCGAGGTAATGATGTTTTTGGCACGAAGGTCGAAATGGATCTTCTTGCGCTCCTTATTGGTCCATAAGCTTTTTGGCTTTCCTTTCGGTTCACCATCCACTAAGTGAAGTGGGACGAATGGACCACTGATTATGGATTCCCAAATATCCGAATGAATAGCCTCAATGAATATTTTCATTCGGACTTTCCAGTAGGCGTAACTCTCGCCACTGAATACGGGAGGGCGATTAATNAAAGCGGCTGTTCTAACCGCGACACCTATTCAACCACCCTTTTCTTGGTGTATTGTAACCACTTATACCTAACACATAATGGTAAAGGGGATGTTCTTAGTGGAATTAGTGTAATCAATGTTGGTTTCTATAATTGAACTAATTCCAACTTACTCACAAGGTCTCACTTGACATGTTTGTTAGGTACCAGTGGCCTAGGAACACCTATAAGGGGGGTTGAATAGGTGTAGCGGTTATCGATCACCGCTTCTTGAACCAAAACCCAACTGCTGGAAACAGCCCAGTTAATCGATTAACTATTGCACATAACAGAATGACCAGACATGCAATTTACACATTAATTAAAACAGAATTGAACATATATAATACATATATTTTTACGCACAATTATTAAGCATATGGCTGTAAACAAATATCCATAATTTCAATTACAGATTCAATTTATAACAGCAAGAAACTTAAAGAAGATAAAGAGAGAAGAACAATGCACAAAGGATTTTTATCCTGGTTCATTTGCGCTCCACTGCAAACTACATCCAGGCCTCCCCTTCTGGTTCAGGGAGATTTTGTTTCTTCACAATATTGAAATATGGATACAAACACAAATTCAATTACAAGCACATAGGACGCTCCTTTCTTGAAATCTAGGACCTCTAAATCCTTGGTTTGACTCTACCCTTCGCCTGAGAAAACCTTTCTCGCGAAATAGCCCCAGCCAAGATTCTTGTCCTCAAATCAAGACCTCCTAGCCTTGGTGAAGAACCTCAATCTCTATGGTGATCTCACACCAAGAGACAAATCAAGAATGCACAAAAAACACGTTAAACAACAAGGTATACTAAGCACAATAATGCTTGGAATATAACATGAAAAAGACTCAAAGATTAACCATTTTACTAACCACTTAAGCATCAAGATTCAAATGAGTTAATCAAATGCAGTATACAGATAATTTCTCTCTAACAATATCTAATGCATGAGCATGTGAGCAAGATAAGAATGGGTACATAATTATGCAAAAACAGTAAGCATATGATAACAATCAAAACAACATAATTTCTCTTCTCACACATGCAATCTCTCTTGCAAAAACAGTATAACAAGTATGAAAAATGCTCTCAAAAAACCCTATACAATAGAACACAATGCTATGGTTCTCTGAACGTTGCCTCTTATTTATAGCATAGAGAATAGGCGGTTACATTCGTTGCAAAATAGTTTTAACCAAATTTCAGTTATAACAAATAACAGACTAGTTAATCGATTAAGACTCTTTGTTAATAGATTAACGAAGCAACAGAATGACACAAAATATAGTTGAAACAGAAAACACACATTTAATATAAAAGCAGTTGCGTTAATCAATCAAGTTACCACGTTAATTGATTAACTGGAACATTTATGCATATGTTTCAAAAGGTAAACTTCTCATATGTTATGCACAATATATATACATGTTCTACTAATTATATTATGCCTAATATGCACATATAACATGTATGATAGATGCATAAACATACAATTAACTAGATGACATGTCTCATGGATATGATATGACAATTAAGATGGCTTAAGAGACTAGCATCTAGGTTCGCCTAACCTATACTCACTTACTGCAACACACATCCCAGACTACTTAGATTATAGACTCAAATTACGTCCTAGTCTAGATATGACCAAATGAGCATAAGGTATGTTGATTGTTGAGCCATCTTCAACCTTTGATAGAACCTTATCTTCATCAAAAAATAGACAAAGACAACTGGAAAATTTATGCATATGTTTCAAAAGGTAAACTTCTCATATGTTATGCACAATATATATACATGTTCTACTAATTATATTATGCCTAATATGCACATATAACATGTATGNATAAGGCATGTTGATTGTTGAGCCATCTTCAAGCTTTGATAAAACCTTGTCTTCATCAAAACATAGGCAAAGACATGCTAGTGCTATCCTTGACACTTTTCACTTTCATCTTGACCAGAGACTTCCAACTCCTATATAAACACCCATTCTTGAATCACAAAGCATCATGGCATTTTGCAAAATCATCTCAAACATAAAAAAAAAAATTTCTCTCAACTTTCAAAGTTTTTTTTTACCTTCATTATGAATTTCAGGAGTTCATCAAGGAGAAGACAGGAAGTTCAAGGGAGGACAAGAACTCCAAGTTTGTCTCCTATGATGCTAAAGAAAAATTCAAAGAAATCACACTCAAGAATGCCATCACTTTAGAAAAAATCATCAACTTGAGGCAGGATGACTTTGGAGGTTTTCTTTTTGTGGTGGAAAGGTATGGTTGGCAAAAGATTGTTCAACCAAAGAAAATGTTTTCTTTGGATGTTATAAAGCAATTTTTTGCTAACTCAATCACATCAAGTGATGCAAGGAGAAATCGTTACACTTGGATGAATGGGACCCAAGTTTCCTACAACAAGTAACATTGGTCGTGGACTGTCCCTTTATCCTAGTAGATGGAACGCATAATACTATTCACTTTCACTACTTCTCAACCCGAGTTGGAAGGAAGAATATGCATCATCCATGAAATCCCTCGTAAACTATTCAAAATCATATATTTAGAACATTCTATAAAATACCTTCATTGCAACAAATTTCCATACAATACGGGCTTTTATAGCCATTCATATAAATATAATATACTTATAGACATATAGTAAGACGTAAGTATAGGTGTAATATAACTACAATTGTCTTGGTTGGTAACTATATGTACTAGTGTTATACTACATTTCGTAGGTAGAGATGCTTATACCTAGAAAAAATATTTTCGCCCCAGTAGATGGCACACGTCATACTATTGACCTTGACTACTTGTCAACCCAAATTGTAATGAGATCCCTTTTAAACTTTTCACAATCATTTATTTAAAACATATTATAAACTAACTTATTATTATTAGTATTGCATTTTAATGTATTTTAAGATTTAATTAATTATTATTTATGTAAATATTATTTAATTTTATGTTACATCTATTAAATTACATAAAAGTAAAACATTTATTATTTATTCAAAGAAATAACCAAAATTATTTAATAAATATATATTATTTTTATGAACTTTCATTAAAAAATTAACTAAAAAACTTTATTTCTCTTTTTAAATATATAATAGTGTTTGGCAATATTTAGTATCTTTCTCACAAATAATGCAATGTTGTTGTTATCAAATATTGTGTGTTTGATATGGTAAACTTAAGCTTTATGTAGTTCTTTTTAAATTATTAACCCGATAAAAAAACTTGCATTATTTTTTGACGTTTATTATTTTCTAATACTTATTTCTAATCACGTAGTATGTCCTCAGTCTCTATATATTGTCGTATTGCACAAGTTCTCTTCATTCAAGAGACTAATGATGTTGCATAAAACATAGCCTTCTCTTCTTATCTCTTTTCTTATAGGATTTTTATATGATAATTATGTAAAAGAAAGTATTAAAGAGTTATAACTAGCTTTTATTATATTCAACTTTGAAAACGTTTACTTTTGAACGTTTAATATCTTTTTACTTACTATACTTAAGTATTATTTAATTTATTTATTTGACTATCTTTTTAAGGTAATAATACAAGAGAATTAAATAGCTTTTAATACATTGAAATTTTAAAAAATTATTCTTTAATGTTTATTATTTTCTAATACTTATTTGTAATCATGTAGTATGTCCTCACGCTCTATATATTGGCGTATTGCACAAGTTCTCTTCATTCAAGTGGCTAATGATGTTGCATAAAACACAGTCTTCTCTTCTTATCTCTTTTCATATTAAAGCCACTACTGAAGTCGTCTTCTAACTTTAAACGATTTTCATTTTGGTGAGTGCCACTACTTATCTTAGTATTGTCCTCTACAGATTCCTAGAATTTATGATTTCATTAGGGCTCGTTGAACAAGGTTTCCATCGTCCAACTTTAGTTCTACGACTCTCCATTCAGGGCTCTGTAATTTTGTGTTGTTTCTTTGATAGCTAAGACGTTTTGTTTTGTAGAAATCATATTCACAGTATACATGGAGTAAGGATTTTACCATGATTCTTGTATAATATCATCAACTTCATATGATTATTCATCTAAATTGACTTAATCTTAATGAATCTCACCTACATAATTTATGGATTGTAATAATACATACAAGTGTGAACATCCCTTATTACCTGGTTATGAATCTGAAATGAACCAAAAATTTAGGAAAAACATTGGCTATTTCAACCGATTGAATTTTTGGATCATACGTCACATCTGCCATTAGATTTGCCAAAATTTAACTTTTGCACTTCTGAAAAAGTATTGACAATTATTGAAAACAAATTAGTTGTCCATAATTTTTCACATTCCTAGTAACTGAATTTTGAGTCATCTATTGGTGAAAATGATGGTCTCTATCAAACTCGTCTATAAGAAATATCCTATATATTTGCATGTCTTGGGTTTATAGAACACACACCCTCGTAATGAGTAATGTATGCAATTATATGTATTAGTCATAGAAAGAAATTTCGTGAGATCTATAAAACATATTCACATGTGCTTCTAACTCTTTTTCTTTAAAGAAATCATATGCTCATAGTATAGATGGATTAGTTTTACAATGATTGTTGTATAATACCTTCAATTTCATTAGATCATTTATCTCTATTGACGCAATGTTTATAAAATTCACAAATATATTCTTTGGATGAGTCTAATACATTTAAATGTGAGCGTTTTTTATTACGTGGTTATGTTTGTGACATGCACCAAAACTACTTGAAAAATACTGGCCCTGTCACCAAAATGAGTTTTAGGATGAACAACCTTTCGCCAATAAATGTGCAAAAGTCACTTGGTGGACTTGTGAAAAATTATTGACAGTTGCTGAAAGCATATTATTTATCAACAATTTATCACAATCCACTAACTGAATTTCGAGTAATCAATTGGTGAAAAAGATGTTCTCTATCAAACTGATTTATAAGATATAGCATATATTTTTTCATGTTGTATTTCTATGTGTCACTCACATAACCTCGTAATGAAAAATGTTTACATTTTCCTCTATTAGTCATAGAAACAGAATTGGTAAAATCTATAAAAATAATTTAGTGAATACTTATGAATGATCCCAAAAACAAATTAGTTGTCCATAATTTTTCACATTCCCGCTAATTGAATTTAGAGTCATTTATTTGTGAATATGATGTTCTCTATCAAACTCGTTTATAAGAAATAGTCTATGTTTTATCATGTCTTACTTGGGTTTATAACACACAGAACCTCGTAATGAATAATGTTTGCAATTATATGTATTAGTCATAGAAACAAAATTGGTGAGATATAGGAAAGATATTCACTTGTGCTTCTAACTCTTTTTCTTTAAAGAAATCATATGCTCATTGTATAGATGTATTATTTTTATAATGATTGTTGTATAATACCATCAATTTCATAAGATCATTTATCTATATTGACACTATGTTTATAAATCTTCCAAATATATTCTATGGATGAGACTAATACAAATAAATGTGAGCATTTTTAATTACGTGGTTATGTATGTGATATGCACCACAACAACTTGAAAGATGTTGGCTATTTCACCTAAATTAGTTTTAGCATCGACAATCTTCCGCCATTAAATGTGCAAAAGTCAATTGGTGGACTTTTGAAAAATTATCGATAGTTGCTGAAAGCATATTATTTGTCAACCATTTATCACAATCGACTAACTTAATTTTGAGTAATCAATTGGGGAAAACGATATTCTTTATTAAACTAATTTATAAGATATAGCATATATTTTTCATATTGTATTTCTGTGTATCACTCACATAACCTCGTAATAAATTCTTGGGGCTCTCTAAAAGAAATACACACAGTCTATTTTCTCAAATGCAGAATGGGTGTTAAACCGAACAACTTGCATTAATTATTGTTAGTTCACTAGAAACGGTACAGAAATGAAAGTACTACTTGTTCTCCTAATTTTCTTTCTTTTTATTATTAGTTTTAATATTGTGGGTCAAAAATATTAGTTCAAGTAATGAAATCATTGATAAAAATATACTTTATTCCCAAATGTATAATGGTGTGATCGATAATTTACCAAGTTATGAGAAAATCACAAGACATCGATTAGTATCACATTTCATTTTCACTGTGATGTACTTTGTAGACATTCATATTTTCAAGACAAGGTGGTTCAGTAAGGAGATGTGCCTTAAACCAAAAAGAGAGAAGGTATTGAAACGAAGTTTTCTCCTTGTGTTTTATATCGTGTGTTGGGTGTCATTTTCTAATTGAATATTTGCAATTGTATTTATATTTATAGTTATGTGTTTAAATGATGTATGCATTAATTTTTTTTGATAAACAGTGCCAAGGCACTAGAAATATATTAAACCATGGAGAGATACAAGAAGAAAGAAACTAAGATACAAATCTATAGTTAGGAAAGCTTAAACGGTTCCTATTAACCTCCTTCAAAATGAAGGGAGGAGCATGATTCCACCAAACTATATTATGGATAGTTAAGCCAAAATTTGCAAGTTGATCAGCACAACTATTTCCCTCCCTATAGATATGAGTGACTAGCCAATTCATTGAAGAAAGTAATTTGTTGCAATGATTCCACTTGCTTAAGAGCTTCCAAGGGGGATTTGCTTTATCATTGAAGATGTCAACCACTATCATTGAATCACATTCAAGCCAAATATTGTGCCAACCTTTTCCATGAGCAAACCTAACCGCAAGCATAGCAGCATTGAGCTCCACAAAGAGAGCATCATTGCAGCCATTAAAACAAGCAAAACAAGCCAAAGTTTGTCCCTCATGGTTTAGGAGCAATGCTAGCCAACCTATCAACCAGCACTTTGGAAATGATCTTGAATTGGAAATTGGCCATAGCAATTGGTCTAAAATCATCCATTTTGTCAGCACCTATGACTTTTGGTATGAGCACAACATTATTAGAATTCAAGTTAGGCAAGATATAATCATGAGTGAAGAATTGCAGGGTGGCTCTGCACACATCAGGACCAACTATGCTCCAGAAAGCTTGATAGAAGCTGCCACCAAAGCCATCAGGCCCTGGGGCTCCATCCCCATTCATATAAAAAACAACAGCCTTGATTTCATTCTGAGAAGGAGTGGCTGAGATTCTGGAGTTATCAGCATCATTGATCAAAGCAGGAACCACAGTGCTAACCATATCATTATGCACAATGCTATTAGGAGCAGCAAAAATATCCTTGAATTGATTTAGCACCAAGGTTTCTATAGCAGATTGATCAGTGAGTAAGGAGCCACCTGATCTGAGCATTGTGAGAGACTTTGAAGAGTTCCTGATCTTAGTGACTCTATGGAAAAAACTAGTGTTTCTGTCCCCACTAGTGAACCAGTTTAGTCTGGATTTTTGCTTCCAAAACTCTTCCTCAATGGTTAAGGCTTGAATGAGAGTCTGTTGAGCCACTCTATCCTCTTCCAAGTTATCATCATTAGGACCATTCCTAGCAATATTATCTTGTATTAGGGCTACTGCATCTAAAGCCAAAGTCACCTTGTGACTAACCAGACCAAAGACCTCAACATTCCAGACCTTGAATTCTTTCTTCATCAACTTGAGCTTCTGAGACAAGATGGACATACTGCAACCAGAAATGCTTCTTTGCCAAACTTCCTCCACCAGTCTAGAACAATCCTGGTGGTGTAACCACATTTTCTGAAATTTGAATTGGGCTGGAACCCCTAATTGACCATAATCAGAACACAGCAGGATGGGGTGATGATCAGAAGAGATCCTAGGCAGGGTACAGCAGGCAACTTGAGACCAAAAATCAATCCACTCCTTGTTGCACAGGCTTCTATCCAGTCTTTTCTCAGTTAAGGCATTCCCTCTTCTTCTATTAGACCAAGTAAAAGCAGAGCCTCTTGTCTGCAAATGTATGAGGTTAGCAGAGTCAGTGAAGTTTTTGAAATCAGCACAGGGACTAGAGGGGGTTAGCCTCATTCCTCTGCATTCATGATTACCCAACACCACATTGAAATCACCAACACAGCACCAAGGACCCTGGTTGGTAAGAATCAAAATCCT
>NW_017727840.1:209601-210009 GCF_001865875.1 Lupinus angustifolius | reverse complement strand
CATTCGTGTAGTTGGAGTTGGAGAAAATGGAAAGATACGATGATAGAAATATCATTGGGATTTGGATAGGGGCGGCAATGACGGTGATTCGTCAAGAAGCCTTGAGGGATTGCTTAGGTGGGATAGTCTAGTGAGGGTCCGGGTTCATTACTCGTATGACCAGGATAGTCTTACATGCAAACTAAGCGGTCTCTGACACCCTCTTGCACATTTCATGATCGGTAGAGAGGAATCCTAAAACGAACTGGGCTTACCATGTAAGCACCTCTAATAGAGGTAATTGGAAAACAAATTATATTGTTACTTGCTGTTGTTAAGGATCTGTACTCGCGGTTGCTTTCCCACTAGGATCTTGGCCTTCGGGTATTATAATGTTGGTGGTGATTGGTTGGTGAATTGCATATTGCA
>NW_017727840.1:167052-209501 GCF_001865875.1 Lupinus angustifolius | reverse complement strand
GGTAGACATATGCATAATATACATACATGGTATTTATCGATATTGATTCTAAAATCATAAGTTTTATATTTCATTCATCATTAATACATGCGTGTATGATCATACGATATATTCTGTGTAATTCCACGACGTCAAGATGTCAATGATAAGTTTTTCATTAGATGTTTTACTCCATCTCTTTCTTTCTGGTGTACTCGTATACATCCATGTTTAGATGGACAGATCGGCGATGATCAGGGGCTACCGCTTTACCATGTCCCAGGAGGGGGCATGGAGCGTTGAAGGAAACAGATACACCTACACTGGTCTGTGCGACCTGGAATTGGATCTCGTATGTGATGACTCTGTGTTGCATCTCTCAGCACATTATGCAGTTCGGGAAGCATCATTCACCCTACCAGAGCGAAGGTTCGAACCTGCAAGTCCATCCGCACCAGCTGAGGCACGAGGAAGATCGAAAGTTGTCAAGACCTGGCCCCAACCGAGATTCTCATCTACTAACTTAACGCCAAGAGGGACGGAAGGAACATGCATGGCTACTTCATCGGGGCCTAGGTAGTACACACTAAACCCTTTGATGGATTGAGCAGCAGATGAGGTGGGGGAGGACGAGGGCGATGATTGTGTAGAGTTAATTTGCATAGAGGATTCGGTGGAGGTTATAGAGATCTCTTCAGACTCGTAGATCATGGAAGACCCGAGTGAGGTTTCCAGTGCACCACCGGTCTATGAGCTCCTTTCTTTATTTTATGTGTATTTGTATTTTTAGTCTTTGTTAGGAGCGAAGAATAGACATTGCTTTGTATTTTGTAAACCATGATGTACGTATTACAAATTCAAGAATTGATTAATGAGAAATATTTAGAAAAGAATTGTGTTTTATTCGATTACATTTTAAGTATTAAGAAGTTATTTCTGCAAAGGTTTGAAAATGTGACAACTCGAAAGGGAATAGATAAAATGGAAAAAAAATGATTTGTAAGTTATATGTACATAAAAGAAAAAAAGAAATATTTTACTCATTTTTCTAAGGAATTAAATATAGTAATTATGAAATGATTTTCGGGACGTTACATGCATCACAATAACTCTAACAGATACCTACTCCTAAGAGAATCATCATTAAAGGTGTCTTCTTCCTCATCATAGACTTTAAGTCGTCATAACTACTGCAACTCCATCCGCATATGAGAAGGAGACTGATAGCTCTAGCAAATAATGGAGAGAGGAGATGGAGAAAGTAGGAGGCAGCCATAAACACAACCAATAGAAAGAGACATGGGTAGGGAAGGAGTTAGGAAACCCTAAAATCTAAATGGACCTCTTAGGCTTTGTTTGGGAGTGTAGTTTCGAAGGAGAAAGGAAAGGAAAAATGACTGAAAAGTCTTCCCCTTGTTTGGGAGTTGGATGAAGGAGATGAGAAGGTTTTGGAGTGTTTCACAACCCTTCCAAAACCCTTCATGTGTCTATTTTTAAAGTTTCTCCAATTTGGAGTTTTTTGGAGATAAAATGTTAAAATACCTAAATATTTTTAGTAATATTATATAATTATATTATTCATTTTTCATTGTTAATTATATTTTTAAATGAAAAATAAAAATATTCTTACATTATCATTAGTTTATCCTCCCCTATCTAAATTTCATGCTCTCAAACAAAGGAAAAGATTGTCTTCCTTTTCCCTTCTCTTCCTCTCCCTTCCTAACATTTTGATTTCTCTCATTTTCTTTTCCTCATAACTCCCAAATAAATCGTTGGTAATTGAATTTGTTTATTTACATATTTTAATAAAATGAATCTATTTAGTTAATTATGTTTTAATATTTGAAAATATGATAAATACCCATTTAATTAGTATATTAAAATATAAATGGACATCTTTAGTAATTGAACTTATTTATTTAGGCATTTTAACAAAAATAAAATGACTTTATTTAGTTTTTTTTATTTTTAAAATATGATAAGTGTTCATTTGATTAGTATGTCAAAAATTTAAAGGAAAAGTAGAAAACTAAAATTTGGCACAAACTTAACTATCATATATATACTCCCTAAGGTACCATATATTTGATGGGTAGCCTATCATGTACTAATTACCTATGAAGTACGGATTCGTCAAACATCCTCACGTGTTGGTGTCCGACACGTATCCGACACGGATATGCTCGGATTTGCAAATGATACGTATTCATAGAGTATCCAAAAATTAAAAAATTAAAATAAAATAAATAAATATTAAGACACATATCCGATTCGTTTTCAATAAAATATATGATATATGGATTCACTTTCAGTAAAGTATATGATACATAGATTTGTTTCCAATAAAACATGATAAGATAGATTTGTTTCCAATAAAATAGGATAAGATAGATTCGTTTCCAATAAAACAAGATAATATAAATTCATTTTCATTAAAGTAGGATAAGATATATTTATTATGGAGGGCAATGATTTTATGATAGATTCGTTTTCATTAAAATAGGATAAGATAGATTTATTATGGAGGGCAATGATTTTAAGTTTCCATTATATTTTTTACTTTAGATATTTTGATTTACACTTATATTTTTATCATATTTTATGTGTTTTTATTATTTTATACGCGCATCCCTGAACGTATCGTATCCTATATTGTGGAAAAAATATGTGTCGACGTATCAGATACATCTCGTATCCGACACACGTATCAATATCCGTGCTTCATACCTAATTACATGAGAATACCACATATTAGGCCAGTATGTTTAAGACTTATTTTTAATAACAAACAAGAGTATGACATCAATATCTCCAGCTTTCCCCCGAACGGGTAAATTATATCATTTGCATATTTTTTTTATGATAAGCACCTCGAATGATATCTAACTCCTAAATTTTAGGCAAGAAGATGGAAAGAATTAAACTTACGCTATAAGTTCATATCTATATTACCAAGAACTACTTAATTTCCCTTTCAGCAAGATTTTTGGTGCGAACATTGTGAAAGCAAAAAAATAGGTGCCCAAATGGGTCTTTCCAGCACGAGTCATATTTCTCATAAAAATTGCTAGTTTCATATGTAAAAACGAGTAGCAAATTATGCAACTTTAATAGAAACACATGCAAAATGACATTAAATTAAATACCTGGAAAGATGGTAAACGAGGTTGTATGTCCTTTATCCAGCAATTGTTCAACTCCACTTATAGATTGCTTACTAGGAGCAAGTTGATCTACATAGTTGGGAATCTCCAATGAAAAGGGTTTCATTTGGCCACAAGATTCAATGGCACTAGTCCACCATGGTGCTGAATTTACAGTTAATAACTGTCTAACAGAGTTATGTACAATTCCTTCATGCTCTTTAAAATAAACAGTTTGCATCTTCATATATGTACCTAAAAATGCTCCAAACAATGATTTATTACAAGTTAATGTTTTTTGTGCAAGGTAAACTCCTTCATAGAACCAACGAATGAGAAACGAGTACCAAAACAAGTGAAAATAACGACACTATGTTAGTTGATTTTTTTCCAACAAAGACAACAAATTTTACCTTGGCTTTATATCTGCTCTTAAAGTTTATGTTTCAAGAAAGAGGAGCGGAACTGGAAAACTAAAAATCAAAGATTGATTATTTTCACTAAAATGCTATATATTTAAAAATAAAAATAAAATGTAGCTTTAATAAGAAATTTGTAAAGTCATGGTTTACCTTTCGGGAGGAAAAAAGGCAAAAGGAAAACCTGTTAAAAGAAGCACAAAAGTCAAGCTCAACAGATAGTGTTGAACAGTTCCATTACTAAAGAAGCAATAGCACACACACTCGCATACAAAGGAGAGGGAGAGAGGGAGAGAGAAGGAGAAGAGAATATGGAAGGAATGGAGGAAGAGGGGACAATGAAACGGTAGAAGCTAAACCATCAATGGACTTTGGCTTTCATGGATTTGTACTGACCCTTCCTTTTTGTAGCATGTGTGCTTCTAATTTTTATTTGTAAAAATTCCATGTCACACTTCTCTCCAGTTACAAGATATTTAAATGTTTTTTTTTATTTGGAATTGGTTTTAAAAGGACAAAAATAAATGAGATATAAATATAATTTAAATATTGTAACTTAAAAGTTCAAATAATACACATACTCATGATATTTACTTGAAACAATCAAACAAATAATGTAAAGTAGTGTCATTAATACCTAGCATCCATATACTGATTCCATAAGTAGTTTACTAATTAAACTATATATATATATATTATAATAAATATATATTATTTGTAATATATAATTCAATTATTGAAAGTGTTTAATGGTTTATCATGTTCTGAACAACTAATTGGTTTAAGGTTGAAATCTTTACTTTAACATTTTCAAAACTATGAAATTTTCATACACAAACTAATTTTGATCAATAGAGTAGGATACAAATTAGCTGATATTAACAAATTTTGACCAACTATGGCATGTATGATACCGATGAAAACCAGTTCAACAGTTTTATGGTTTAACCACCTATTAAAATGCAGTATATATAACTATGAGCGAAGAGATGGTGTGTTTTGTAATATTTTTAATATATAAGTCTCGTTGTAAAATCTTTATATAATTATTATATCAGTCATAATTTTATATTGATTATAAATAATAATTTATATATAAATATTTGATGATGAGAATAAATTATCTTATATATTATGAGATAATTTATCTCCTTAAATTTATTTAGTGTTTGACATGTGTCATATTTTTCTTTATTTAAAATCTTTTCATTTCAAAATATATAATAACAAGAAAAATAAGACACATGTGAAATACTTAATAGATTTAAGAAGATAAATTATTTCCTAATGAAAAGACATATTATTCTCAAAATATAAATAAATGTAATGAGATTGTTGTTTAAGTATATTAGGAATGATTTTTGCGTTAAAAGGGGGAAGTTAAATTATTTATAAATGTATCTGTAAATCATAACATTATTATTGGGAGGTTAAATTTGACAATTTTTCTAATTCCACTTTTTTTGTTTCTTCCTATTTCTGCTTATTTAAAGTTGCACAAACTAAGATTAGGATTTGCACAGAAATATCGACCAGCCGGCCACATAAATAGTAGCAATATTTTAACAATTTTATACGGATTTGTGGTAATGCGAATAAAGTATTCCCTTGGTAGAAAGTCTAAATTTGTTAAAGATTAACAAATATCAAGTATGAGGAAATCCAAATAATTTAATTATATAGGCAAAAATTATTATAAATGATAAAAAAGTAAATTCTATAATAATTAATAGATAAATAAAAATTATAAATATACTTCAATAAAATGAAACTAACTAAATCCTAAATAAAATTATGTTATATCAATCGAAATATATCTACACTCTTATTATACGTATTTTCATTGTAAGCATGAGAAATTTGAAATTGGTCCTCACTCAGTAGAATGCTTACTTAGTCCTAGGGTGCATGAGTTGGCTTTGGCCCATCAACTAATGGGAGAGGTGGGTGGCATTAGGAATACCCCAATTTTCTATTGAAGATTTTGATTGTTCAAGAATCTCCCGGTTCTTCCAAGTTGTTTGCTATGAATGAGTGGAACAGTTTTTCGCCCCTTAATCGCTCGTGTCCACGCCCTTTGATAATTACATTTGACATAACCAATAAAAGTAGCTATCACTTTTGTTCTACAAAAATCATTTGTTTATCTTTGAAGTATTGAAGCTTAAATAAGTACTTAATTATTTAAAGGATGGAGATAAGTCGAATCAAACTGGATTCGGCTCATCACCTTCACTCATTAAAAATTGTTTCCAAGTCTAGATCCAAGTTAATACAAACTATTTTTCATTCGGTTCCATTAATATTATGAACCTTTTAGTATGTTAAAGGACTCAAATATAGGGTCATTATGTTCTTTAGTATTGACAGAATATGGCTGGAAGGAGGATCCAGGTGAGTAACCTGCTTGTGGAGATTGGTTTGAATATAGATTGGACATGCCGGTAGAGGTACCTAAGTCATTATGAGTTTTTGGGAATATTGATGAAGAATAATGAGAGTAAATGCTAATAATGAATGAGAGAGTTAATGTGCTCATGAGAGTGAGTGAAATATTTAAGATATGAGAGAATATGAGAAAGGAGAATACTTCTTATAAGGGGACACCCCTTATTTATAGTAAATATTGTAGTGACGTGTCACTTATCCAGTGACTGATGGTGACTTGGTAGTGGGTATCACAAGGGTGTAGCAGACTTATCCCCGCCACATAGTAGGTTCATCTTTGACCATATTGTCAGAGGGGACAAGTTGGAGTTGCAGGCGGCTTGGTAGAGCTCATGTCGTCCATATATACTTCCATGTGTTTTCCAATCTAGTCTTCAAATACCATATTCATCATCCTTTGATAGGTAGCTGATAACAATATATTATACAATATTCATAACCTTAATTTAACATGATTGATGATTCTTGGTGCCTAATTGACTTTGTTTCACATGGTTTAGTATTTTAGACTTTATTGGACTAAAATTCCTAAAATGAGTTAATTTGGGATTATTTGGTCTGATTAAATCTATTATTATTTTCAGATCATATTTGGCACCAATGACATTTTGGGCATTATGGAAGTGCAGAATATGTTTTAAAGTGAAGATTGTATTTTATTTTAGAAGATTTTATTTGTAAATTTGGTTTTAGTTTTGAGGTCATTGTTTAGGGCCCATTTTTGGTTTTACTCTTTGTAAAAGAGGGAACCTGAATTCCACTATCCCACTTTTAAATTCACTCACTTTGAAACACAAGTCATTTTCATTTTCCCCTCTTTTGCTATGCTAGGGTTTACTTTACCCTTCATTTTCGGTTTTCATTTCTTCTTCATTTCCAGTTTTGCTTCCATTTCCATGGAAGGCTAAACTTGTAGACTAGATTTCTTTGGTAATGTATCACAACTCTTAAGGTTTTGTATTAATGTATTTTCGGTTTCTTTACTATTTTTCTCTATCCTATTTCTGAATATGGTTTGCTTAATTCCATTGTTAGAAACGGGTTTGTGAGTTCATCTTCACTTAGTTGATTTACTCTCTAGTGCATGAACACTTAGTTTGGGTGAATTTGTTAATGTTCCATGACTATTCTGATTTCGCTTAGTTAAATGTTTAGTTATGAAACTGTGCAAATTAGGAAGATAATGGTTGGAATATGAAATTAATCTTTAGAAACCGAGGATTGAGTTGTGAACAAAGGAACCAAATGGATTTAGCCATTTTATCACATTGTTATTTTACTATTTCTAAAATTGCTTATTGTTCATACTAATCCAACAACAAAACCCTCTTTTTGTGCGTGTGAGTATAAGGTGTTTGAATCTTTGCTTGAAAGATAATCCTTGGGAAACGACCTAGGAGTCACTTCTTAGTACTACAATTCTTAATTGTTATATTATTTGCATCAGATACGGCATCGATCAGTAGCCCCCGTATTTGTTAACCCAAAAGGCATGACAATATAGTAGTAAGCTACCTTTGGTGTGATGAAGGCAGTTTTATCTTGGGCTGGTGGGTGCATGGGGATTTGATTTTAACATGAGTAGGCGTCCATGAATGATAAATACTGGTAACAGAGGAGTCGTCAAATGATATTGGGGGTGCAACCCTATTGTCGCCTTCTTAGTGGGTATTTTTGGTGTTGGCTTGCATTACCTCCCTGACATATCTTTTTTGAGCCGCTCTTGAAGTGCCCCCTGCAGCAAACCCTCCAGAAATGGTATTAATATCAACTGGACTCCTCTATCATCGGTTGTTGGATCCATACGTGTCTACTCAGTCCCTGTTTGGAGAACGTTCTCGTTGATTACATAGAAGGGAGCGTCTCCTAGAGGGGCTCGGTCGACGTGATGGCGGCGATTGAACTTGTCGGTTTACCCTAACGATGAAATGTTGTAAGTGACCAACTTTTATCAAGTCTTCTATTGTGTAAGGAGCTGGGTACAGTCCTTTGTGATGTGTCCAAATATATTGTGATAGTCATAATATATAGATCAATTTTGGGTCTCCACCTTCCTACTTGGATTAGGTTTGGGGAGTTGGACGAGATGAGTGGACATGACCTCTTGTATGATTTTGGAGCGGCTGACATTAAGGGGAATGTAGATAGTGTAGTTGGATCTTTTGGGTGGTCGTGGTGGGTCATCTTTGGGATGGTCATGGAATTTTATTCTTTTGGCTTCCCGTGAGGGGTGGTGATATGATGTGTGGATGGAGGATGATCGAGTGGGATGGATTTCTTCTAGGTTATTGAATTGTTGAACCTTTGATCGGAGGTCTTCCATCGTAAGGTTTGAGTATTTGGCCAATTCTTATCTAAAAAGACCATCTTGCAGGCCGGTAACCAAGATGTGCACCGCCATATTGGGACTTAAGGTCCGCACCTTCATGGCTTCTGTATTGAACCGATCCAGGTAAGCACGAAGGGCTTCATATTTCCCTTTCCGAATATCGGACAAGGTATATGAAGACCTTAGTTGTTCCTTGTTCGTCATAAACCGGACATTGAAACTGTCAGCCAAGGCGGGAACCCAGTGAACCACTCTAGGGCAGCGCGTTTTTGAGTGGGGGAAAGCCCGACATTATGATAGGGTTGGTCACCCCATGAAAAAGCAGAGTCGGCTCGAAGGCGTCCAGGTAGTCTTATGGGTCGGATGTGCCATCATATTGATCTATGTTGCTTGAGTGGGTCAAATGTTTAGGTAAGGGTGAGATTATAATTGTCTCAGTGAATGCATGTTTGGCCCCCGAGAAATTTAGTCTGATGGATGTTTTGTATGTGTGGTTTTTGGGTTTACGGGGCTGTGAGTATAGGTCGACATTCTTTAGTAGAGTCGGCACAGTGCTCATCGGCAACTAGCCGTGAGGGTCTGTTGTTGGATTCAAGTTTTTGTTGACGGAGCTCGGCTAGCAGTTGGGCTTGTTGTTGGATGATTTGGCCTTGAGTTTGGATCATTTGGAGAAGTTATTAGGTAGTGGGTGGTTTTGGGACATGGTTTGGAGTGTGGCTCTGGATAGCTTGTTGAGATGGTTGTATTTGTGCTAGAGGGTCGATGGATGAAGTGTGGTGGTTAGGAGGCATGTTTGTGGTAACTGGTTCTGCTTGACTGAGGGGTTGTGCTTGATTTTGGGTGGTCACCATAGTGTAGGTAAGCCATAGACGACATCAATGTTCTTTAGTGTTGATCGGATATTACTGGAACGGAGGATCCAGTTGAGTAACATGCTTCTAGAGATTGATTTGAATGTTGTTTAGACCCGCTGGTGGAGGTACCTGAAAAGGTTCTCCCGACGCCCAAGTTAGTATGAGTTTTTGGGAAGATTGATGAGAAATAAATGAGAGTAAATGCTAGTAATGAATGAGAGATTTAATATGCTTATAAGAGTAAGTGAAGTATTTAAGATATGAAAGAATATGAGAAATGAGAATACTTCCTGTAAAGGTTATAGTAAATATTGTAGCGACATATCATATATCCCGTGGTTGATGGTGATTTGACAGCGGGTGTCACATGGGTGTAGTAGACCTATCCCCACTGCATAGTAGGTTCATCTCTGACCGTACTGTTAGAGGGGACGGGTTGGAGTTGCAGGCGGCGTGGTAGAGCTCAATTGTGGACTATTGAATGAGGTGTTAGGAGCAGTGACATATGACTTGAGGTAACGCAAGCCTCCAAGTTGGACTTGTTGGGCCTTGGGGATAGACTAACTTTTCAGGAGGCGTGACAGAACCCAATCGAGGGATGCATTTAATGAAATGTCAGCGGCATTCATGAGGCTTATGTGAGGATGACGTAACAGTCTGGTCCGTGTCTACTTGTGCCTTGTTAGGTCGGATGAGTCCTATCCTACTTGGACAGGATGTCCAGTTGACCATGATGGAACACATTAATATTATGAACTTTTAAGTATGTTTAGTGACTCAAATTTTTTGTGCTCATTAGCTTAAATGATGATTGATATACGTATATGGATATAAAGAGCCAAGACTATAATTTATTTGAAGCCTCCCTAGTATCTTATGTATCAACCACAACTTTCCTTCACGTTTTGTTTTTAAATGTCACAATTAATTTGAAGAGCCAAGACTATATCTATCACCCAAAATTTCTCGACTAAGCATGATAACTAAAATATCGTTAAGTGTTATAGAACTAGAGAGCTAATAGTTGAAGCAGTTTTGATTTTGACAAATGTATGAAAGTTTCAGTTTCCCAAGTTCCAACAATAAACAGCCTATAAATCATACAAATATGTGGATAAAACTATTGATAATTAAAAATATCTCTAAACTAAATAAGTAAATGTGTGTCTACCATTTGTGAGTTAAGATTATAATCCACTTTACATTAAATAATTTATAAGTAAACCTTTTGTCACTGTTGAGATAAACTCCTTGTAGAAAAACTTTCTAATTATGTAACCCTTACCAGATGATCAATTAACTTGGTTACTTGGGTATAAGAAAAGTATTACTTGGGTATAAGAAAAGTATTATATGTACCTCATGAATTTGACACCAAGCATTGGTATTTTTATTCGTAACAACAAGCACCTATGCCCCAAACACATATTGTCGAGAGAATATTAATTATTTTATGAAAAAAAACCATATTCTCTCCTATTTCAGCCTACTAGTAGGAGAAATGTTACATGTTATTTTTTTGTATTATCAAGGGTATTTTCCAACCCTTTGGAATAAATAATTAATCTATTTTGATGTGCGTATTTATCTTTTTCAATAAGTGTCACATTCAGGAATCGAACATTTTACTAGTGTGACCTTATAACACTATACTAATACATTAGTAGTATGTTCTATCATAATATTAATTTGGAAAAGGCAAATTGGAAAGTTTAGCCATTTAAAAATATGAAACTTAAATAACCAAAAAAAAAGATTATGAAACTTTTTAGCCGGTGCATACTAGTTAACGTAGTTATGTCACGGTCACAGAATCATTCTTGTAGTTGGTATTGCAAAGTCACAAGTTAATCTTTAGCCCTTTTGTATCCTTCTAATAGCAACAGTCAACAGTATATGCAAGTCTAAGTGCCTACACGCTTCAACTTTGGGGTGTTTTTATAGCCGGCCATATATTGACATTTATCCCAGATTTGAAACATATCAAAAGAAGTTGAACATGCTAACTATGCCATAGCAAAGTATGAAATTTTGTTGACAACCTCGGCATGTTGATGAATATGAATCACAATAATGTTATAAGAAATATTCTAGACGGCCTTCAAACAATCATTCTCCAAAATAATGCCATGATCGCCCATGATCTAAACTAGTCTCAAGCCATATTCCATAGTCATGAGTTCAGCCAAAATAAAAAATCTAAATCCAAAGGTTGCCGAAAACCCTGAAATCCATTGGCTGTCTTGATTGTGGTTGATACTTCTACCTCTTATTGTATTAGATCTCATAATACAGCTCCCATCAATTTTAAGCTTCATCATTCGTTGGGTGGCATGAATGCACATGAGGTAAATCCTCTTTCATGTGAATCCAAATTGACCTCCCAAGAAGAGGATATATTCACATTTAATTGTGTATTAAATAGAGTTAGAAATAGAAAATAATAAATAAATGGTAGATAAGAATTGAATTTTGGATGTGAGTTGTAGGAATTCATGTACACTTATGAGTTACGAATATTCTACTGTCTTCTGCCAACAAGTTTTAAAATTCATTTTCTTAAGCTGCCTTATTATTTTTAACTTTTGAGACCCTATAAGGTGTCTAAGGAAAGTTTTACTTTGGAATTGCAACTTTTGTAACTAACGGTAGAAACTATTATCTTGAACCTATATAACATGTAGAATATAAGTCTAATTCAAAGCATGAGTTTGATATGTTTAAAAGTCTGATATGACATGTTAACCTGTTTGAATGCTATTTGTATTATATAATCTTAAAATAGATCATTGTGTCTACATTTAAATATGTTCATACACCTACTTTTAATTAGACTTTTCTAACTCTAACAATTAAATTATATTTTTGTATATATTTATATATTAAACGACGTATATAATAACAATACTTATATTAGAATTATATAATATGAACATTATTAGATAATATAATTAAATAGGTCGACATATTAAGTTTAATAGGTCTTTTAGATAGCCATCATCATGATATGTTACATTAAATAAATTTTCAGAAAATATGAAACCCAACATTTTCACGAAAAAATCTAATCCGGTCTAGCATATAATAATAGGTTAACCCTATTTATAACATGTTGTTGTGGAATAAGAGGAACATTTGTCTTTGAATAATTACAGTGCATAAATCCAAAGACCATATTAATTATTAACCGCTAATTAAAAGATTAAAAAATAAACTAGAAACCAAAAAGGAATAAAAAGAGAAGAGAAAGTAAGAAGGTACATGCAAGGACCACACATTAATATAGTTATTTTGAGGAGGGAAAGACTTGAACGAAGACGAAACCATGCAGAGATAATTAATAAAATCCTGACAATATATTAATATTTTAATTCTAATTAAATTTAGTCTTAAATAATAAGACTAAAAATCATAAAATATATTTGTCTCCAAACATAATATATTATATGGGTCTGCATACAAGTTTTTTCATACGATGTAATTACTCATTTTGAGTCAAAAGAGATAAGCATGGATCTTTCTTCTTCTCTGACTATGTCCTTTTCAGATAAGTATTAACTTGGAGCTACAAATCAAGATGGAAAAAATATATTAAAGAAACCAGCCTAGCATATCTTCATCTTCATGCAGTGTTCTTCTTAAGATATTTATTTAGAAAGTTAAATCTGTAGCAGTATGGATGATTAAATAATAGAGTGATTGAGGTCAGTTTTAAATTAAATTTTTTGTAAGATTTTTAATAAATAAAAATATTATTTATCCAAAGATCTTCAACCATTACAAGAGAACTTCATTGAATCACGGAGCCTATTCAAACAGTGAATGAGACTAATAAACCAATCCAAATAAGAGTCAATAGAGTGAGACATATAAATTCCCAATAGTGTACGATCTTGTATGATTGAAAGTAATCTTGCACTTACTGTACAAAGAATTGTTTTCAATTATTCCCGTTTCTTTTCTATTATGAAAGGTTGTTTTCTTTTCATAATTTTTTTTGGACGATTAGAATCTTGGTTCCCATTGAAGGGATTACCGTGTCATCTCAAAATTCTACATAAACTTGGTCGTAGGTCCATATCATTTACCTCATCATATATGTCTCAAGTACATTTTCATAATCAGAGTTAGTCATGATATCTTATAGACTTCTTGTGGAAAAATAATTTAGACCCTAAATTTATGAAAAAATCTAAGTGTGAAGTTTATATGTCAATGATATAATAAATTTGAGAGTAGTTGAAATAAAAATAAGTATCCATTGTTTATCAGAAGAATTTATTTATGTTGGTTTTATAATAAATTTTGAACAAAATAAATCTGAGACAAATCGTGAGAATGTAAAATGTATTTTATTTTTGGATCTTGAGTCCAATATATTTCTTGACATCAACATTTTAATGATCATTAAATAATGTTATACTTTTCTCTCCTTTGTGAGGCCTTACTCAATTATACATAAACAATATGATAATATAAAACAATGATTGTTATGACCAACAAAATATTGAATGAATTTATGTTAGAGTAATAATAACTAATAATACATTAAATTTAAAAAGAATAAAAACAATATCATATTTGTCCTATATAATTTATGTATATAAAAAAATATATTTGGACCCTTAATTAACTATGGGCTCTGTTCCGCAACTGACTGGCCCTGTCCATAACTTTTCTCTTCTTCAAAGTGTAGTTGTCACCTTAGATTTTTTTAGATTTTTTTTGCATAATATTGAACCATGACTAATGTAGCCAAATAAATCCAATATCCAATCAGTTGAATTAGGAAATAGTTCGGAAAACTAAGAACTATTTACCTTGTTATGTAGATTTACCCTCCTCACATGCTAATCCTGTTTATATGGCACACAATCTCTTAACTCAAACTTGTTAACTTTTGCATCAACATTTGACTAATTCCAAAAATGCCTATCATTATAATTATGGTATAGGAATTTAACCAAAAAACAAGTTTATAAGTTAGAAAATGGCCCAATTATTTTTCTTTGTTTTCACAAATAAGTTGAAGATATTAATCTACTTTTGTCAACAATATTTGCTGGTAACACTAACATTCTACTATCATGATACAACATATTTGAAATCTAAACCCATCAGTTATTGTAGTAAGACTAATGTGATTCAGAAAATTGAGAAGGCGAAATATAATTAAAAACAAATGTTAAGATGTGTAATGATATATATTAAAGAACAAAAATACCACATTTTACATATTTTTTACACATTTAACACATGTGTTTTATTAGTTTGTTAATTAATTTGGTTTAGTAAGTTTGTTACATATTCATGTACTATATAGGTCTTATGCCTTGATCAAATTCAATGAGAAATATCCACAAATTTCATTTTACGCTTCCATATTATTTTCGCAACATAGTATCAGAGCATAATTATCTTTTGATAGCTTCTGCTTATGTTTCCATGAAGGATTTCATGGAAAACTTCAACAATCAAGAACTACCACATTGAGATGAATGCTTTCTTTTTCATCTCAATGACCTTCATTAATGTTATCTTGCTTCCAATAGGTGACAATGCTGCATGTGACAAGACTATCTTGATTTCTTTGATTGCTCAAGCGTTGTTCTTCAGCATCCAATGTTTCTTTTCAACATATGGCCCTAAATTCTTCATTATCACCTTCTTCATCAACCTTCAAATTCAGATCAAAAGAGTTTGTTTTTGGTCAAAAATTCTTTTCAAGTACATAAGCTAGCTTCTTGATATCCTCAAACTCTTCAAGAATGGAGTACCATGACCAATTTATCCTATACAAGATTACATCATTTTCTTATTCTTCATCATTTATCCATCTTTCTTATTCATCATAGAAGCATCTCATTAGGACCAAGATTCTGATCCGTTCTCTCTCTTTCATCATCAATAGTTGGTTCGCTTCTGTCCATGATGGTTAAGCTCAGATATAACTTTTGTCATGGACGGTTAAGCATTGTATGGGTAGCTTCTGTCCATAATGGTTAAGCAAAGATATAGCTTCTGCTATGGATGGTTAAGTATTTGATGATACAACTTCTGCCATGGATGGTTAAACATTGTTATTACTTCAAATCAATTCCAAGCTGGAGAGTAAAAATTTTCACTCACCAGCTTGAGGGGGGCATTAAAGATATATGATAGGTTATTTTGGAAGATGATAGTTGGTCAGAAAGTTAGGAATTAGCAAGTTAAGTTTATGTTAGTTACTTGTTTTATAAGCTTTCTTTTCATTCTTTTCTCTTGTATACATAAGTCAAATTGAGTCACTTCTTATTCAATCAATTCAATTCATTCTATGGGAATATTATCAATCTTTGTTTCTCATTCTTCTTTCTTTAAGCTTTCTTTTATACACTTCTTGATTCATCAAGAAACTTTCTATTCATGGCTCTTACCACATTTTAATATGATATCAGAGCACCTTCAAAAAGGTGTTTCTACCACCGTTGCGCTTCATTATTTTTTACTCATTATCATCATTAGATCCTGCTTTCATTGCCAAATAGAAAATCAAATCATCAACCTCAAGAATCTCCTCAACAATAATTGTTTGAAGGCTATCTTCTAAAAGCATTGGCTTAGGTGCATTTTGTGATGATCATTCCCTTTCTATTCAATAATTGAAAAATCCTTCATTTCTATGTCCCCTCTATGTGAGTCCCCATTTCCATTCGCACTTTGAATTCTCAAAGACATCTTTGTAGACAAGCAGTAAAGAAAGGTAGAAAGAACAACAACAACAACAATAACAACAACAACAAATAAAGGAAAAGAAAAGAATGGAAGCTCAAGAAAAGGCTGCTATCATTTCTAACACGTGGAGAGGGAGAACCAAAGACCCAAAACAGTATTCATCGTCTTCTTCTTCATGGCGTATAATGGACTGGGAGGTTGAATATACAAAATTTCAATTGGAGACACCATCCAAGAAGAGATATTACCCAAGAAAGTCAAGAACAAGAAGGATGTTGATAAGGAGAAGTGATGTGAATGGGAAATGTGTTAATGCAATGGAGGTATCAAGAAGGGGTCAAAGGTTAAACAACATGCTTGGCTCATAGTGTACAAGTCTGAGTTATGATGAACAATCTTAAAATATTACAAAAGATTTGTTGAAAGGAGCTCTTGGTATGCAAGGATCCATATTGAAGAGTAAGGGAAGAACACCTTATGCTTCAAGAGCAAGTTACATGATCTTGCAGCTAGAAGAGTTTTTTTTTACAATAATGGACCATTGGATTGTGTTCTAGCAGAAATGGCACAACATGGCAACAACAACAACAAGATCAACAACAACAACAAGATCAATAAGATCAACAACAACAAGATCAACAACAATAACAACAAGATCAACAACAAGATCAACAAGATCAACAACAACAACAAAAGCAAGTGATTGAGGAAATCCAATCATGTTAGTTTGTTTTACATATTTTACACATTTAACACATGTATTTTATTAGTTTGTTTTGGTAAGTTTGTTACCTATTCATGTACTATAAATAAGGTCTTATGCCTTGATCAAATTCAATGAGAAATATCCACAAATTTCATTTTATGCTTCCGTATTATTTTCGTAATAATATATGTTTAAATAAAATAAACCTACAATTTTTCTACATAAAAAATTTATTAATAAGCAAAATATAAATTTGTATTCATGATGGGATTTTTTTAGGTTGCTTTTCTAGGAGAGTAAGACACTATTTGACAATGTGAGTTTCTCAATATTGTGGTAGTTTGTAATTTTTTTGTTAAGCAATTAAAGGCATTCACAAAACAAAAATTGAAGGGGTTCTATAGCTTTTAAAATTGGGAATTTATAGTATTTAAAAGCTAATTTCCATTAAGTCAATAATTGTGAGAGCTATCAATAATAATTATTTAGTGGATTTTACGCTTTAAAATTTTAACAAATTACTTTATTTGCCTCACACTCATTGGGAAAGTGAAACACCCCTGTTTTTTATTTATAAGTAAAAAGAATAAAGATGAAAGAAGAAAAATGAACTATAAATGAGGACAAATATCATTAATTACCAATTTTAACCAAACACCTCATTCACATCAAACATACAGTTAGAATCATCACATAATCTCCATCTGACAATTGGAAGCTTAGTAGGCTTAACCAATAAGAGAATGACTTTAATAATTATAAAATTCTCAATATTGATGCTTATCCTTTAAAGATAAGCCTAATACAAACTTATATATGAATTTGAGGTTATTGGACCATGATAAGACATAACACCAAGACTATAAGATCAAAAATAAAGTCTCTCTTTTTAGGTGTTTTGGGTAGATATCTGGACTTCACGTATGCCTCCTTATGTTCCTCCAACACTTGAACAAATTCCTAATGGCATCAACATCACACTCGAGAAATAGTGAATAATTAAAAAAAACTCTCACAATATAAACACCTCATTAAAATAATTTGATAAACACTTACATCTAAACCAGAAATACTTGGTAAACCATTTTCACACCTAAATTATTGTATCATTAGAATTTAGGCCAAAGTCAACATATATATAATATATATACTAATTTAAAACTCATATGGCAAACATATTTACAAGTACAAACATATAAATATTTGGTCATCACCTTTTACAGAAAGAAGAAATAAATTTCCAAATTTCACAATATATTCTCAAGAATCATGATCAAAGTTACTATTGATAATCACAATAGAATATTTTCAAACGAAAAAATATTTCATAGAAATCGGGACTTTTCACTTAGAGATAATTTAGCACAAAACTAGTTTTATTACCAGAAGCTAAATAGAAAGGGGTAACTAACCTTCCCAAATCTTAGGCTCCTATAAGCATTTCAAATTATAGATATAGATAATAGATTAAAATATAATAATTCCAAAATGTTCCATTGTTTATGCAAATATTAACCTACAAGCTTAACAACAACAACAAAAATAAAACAAAACTCACATTTTCACCACACATTCACTCAAATAGAAGTGAGACAGAGAAAGAAATAGTGAAACGAGGAAGTGAGAGAAAATCACCAAACCTTCTCCTCCTCTGAAATGTCATGTTGAGATTTGGCAAAATGAGGGAGTGAACTTTTCTTCCCTCCACTAAATTGAAAGACGTATGTTGGATTATGCTAATATGAATGATATTAAAATAATGATAATACTTTATTTTAATCAATTAATAAAGATCTTCAGAATTATAATTTCAACAATTTATATGGGTCATAATACTATTTAGGTTGATAAAAAAACTAAAAAAATCGAATAATTTAAAAGAATTAGTTTAAAAGTGGCCCTGGTACTAAATATATTATATTGAAATTATATTAAAAAATATTTGTATAGACTTCAAACATTAAAATACATGACAGAAAAATAGGGAGAGTAATGGACTACTTTAGTGAGTAACTAATTGTTTTCCTAGATTGTAAGGGTGAGTAATCAATTTGCAACAAATTACCTAGTGATATTACTGCATTTTCGAATTTGCAATTGAAACAACATTTTCCCAAACGAATCAATGTCTTTCCAAACATCTTGTACCTCTTGGAAAGCACTTGGAGACCTCTTGAAACTCTATATACTCTACCCTATGCCTCAAAATGAAACACACATTTTCTTACATCTTGAACACATTTCCAAGCATATATTCACTTTCAAGTTAACTTAGATTTTTCAGAAAAAACTTAGAGCAAATTGTGATATTTAGTGTTATTGTCTTATAAGGATCCATATCAAAGAAAAGTGGCTATTGGTGATCCTTAGCTATACTTAGACTTCTTAGTTCTTATCATAAAGAAGAATCACCATAGGATTTGGTGAGTGAAATTGTAAAACAAGGAAAATGGTGTACTTTCTTATTGTTTGTGAAAATTTGAGTGGTTGACTTGAGTGAATCTTGATGTGTGATTTGTGATGTGATACTCAAATTACATAGTAAAAATCTCTTGATACAAGTGAAGAAGATTGAACATAGCCATCGGTTGGTGATGGTGAACCATGATACATAATGGTGTGATTTTCTCTATTCCTACTCTTTTCATTTTTGTTGTAATTGTTCTTAACTTTTGACTTCCCTTGCATTACTAATTCTAATATTTTTTATAAGGGAAAAAGTCTGCAAAAACTAATTCACGCCCTCCTAATTTGTCATATATACTTAGACTTGTTGAATAAGTTAATAAGAAATGTTTGATGTATGGAGACACTTAATTAGATTATAAAATGTCTCTCCTAGTTCACATCCAATAGTTAAATCACCAAACATCATTTCATGGAACAAGGATCCTCTCTAGTAATGGAGAGATAATTATTTGTTTCTCTTCATGTTTTCAATGACAAAAATATAATTTCATGATAAATAAAATGATACAAGTAATATTACATGTTGTTTTTTGTTTGTTACTATCACATTTGCCTCTCCAATAATAGAAATGATCCTTAATCCATTCATGAGGGATCACATCTTTCGTCCCAAAAAAGTGTATCACTTCATGTGCTACTTACTTGGTTGAAAAAAATATATTAAAATTTAATAATTAAATATGTTATGACCAATCACAAGTTATGACATATTGAGTATGTTATGACCACACCCATTCTTATTCTTTCATTTCATTCACTTTGATGAGAAATTGCACTTTTGAGAGCCACTCCTTAGGACTTTGAAAGCCACAGGTTTTAAGCCTTTTGATAGCAACTTATAATTGGATCACCTTGTCCATCTTGAGGCCTAATGGGTCATTTTATATACACTTCCACAAACCCATTCTCCAAACTTCAACATCCGGTTGAAACCATTCGTTCATTTATTAGCCTTTTCGAAGTAAAAACTCTAAAGTTGTGCTCTTTTTGTTGGAATTTCTGACAATTTATGGGTCACAAATATAATTCTATAATTGTGTTATGGCCATTATGTAATTAGCCAAAATATAAAATGATCTTCAGTAACTGATTTGGTGACTAAGGGCATATATGTCATGAAATAATTATAAGTGCAGATACCTTTTGGCAATTTCTGATTTGATGAAGGGACTGAATCAGAATTATTGCGACTAAAGTAGTAACCACTAAGGGGTTACTTTTATGGGTTATGGTCCCCGTTTGAAGAGCAACAGGTTTTCAAGTGTAAAGGTGGAGGAGAATAAGGTAGGATGAGAATAGTATTATCCATGATGGGATAACACTATCCACTCATCCATAAGGCTTATAAGGCATAAGGATAAGTCTCCTCCTCACTACACCTTACACAACACACCATAAGGCAAACTCAAGAAAAGGCTCTCTCATTCCCCTCTAGAGAAAGCATAAGGAAAACCATCAAATGCTCTAACATCTGGAAGATCATCTCACCCTCATACCTTCGAGATTCCGGAAATGGCTCAACAAGGTATGTTCTTCATCTTCACCATGAACTCATTTGGGGTTTCTTCGGTCTGGACCATGGTTGTTCCATTTGGGTTGATGTATGGGCATAAACATTCGGTTATGGGAACAAAGCCATGGTCATAAGGACTTTTGCATTTAATCTATGGATTTCGGATGGAGACATTCTCCAACAAGTGGTATCAAAGTCACCCCAATATGATTCATGGGTGAAATTAGGGTTCTTATTTTTTTCTTCCCCAAATCTGGTTTGATTTAGGGTTTTGGTGTTTTGTTTCTCCTGTGAATCGATTATGAAAACATTTATGCTTTTCAATATGAAACAAAAGGATTTGAAATGATTGAATGTTGTTTTTTGCTGTTTGTTCTTGAAATTTTTGATGTTTTTTCGAAGAACCGCGATGCAGAAATCGCACTGTTCATCTTCTGTCGCAGAGCTCTCGCCCAAGCGAGAGTCTCTCGCCCAAGCAAGAGCTAAACAGAAGCGTTGGCTTCTAATTGCGCTTAAGCGAGAGTACCTCACTCAAGCAACAGCTCGCCCAAGCGAGTATATGGGCGACATAAGGCTCGCTCAAGTGAGAAGGTCTCGCTCAAGCGAGAGACAAACAATAGCATCTGTTTCAATTACGCTTAAACGAGAATACCTCGCTCAAGCGAGGGTATCTCTCTCAAGCTAAAGTGTACCTCGCCTATATTATTTTTGGGATTTCAGTATCTTTGTGTATTGGTTTAATTGTTGTTTGGTTGTCCATTAAGGTTGTCTGTTATTTTAAGTGAGCCAAATGAAGTGAAATGTCGCCAAAGTGACCTCTTTCATGGATATAACTCATGAGGAATAATGGATGGAAGTGTGTATGGTCATTCATGCGGGTATTAGCTGGCCCAAAGGAAAGTTAATATTTGGCCGAATACCATATACACCTGTGATGATAAACATGTCATAATTCTAAAGTTTTATACATGTGACTAATGAATCAATCCAAAGAGGGATTCGTTAGTTGACATTCCTTATTATGAATGTTTGATCATTGCAACAAGAGTACCAATAGCAGTTGATATCACGTTGATATCACTGTCCAAAGACTTGATATTGATGGTGCACTAGGTATCTTGATTTGGACATACCATTGTTTTGAGCACAATGATAATTTTGGGTTGTGAGCATATTTTAATATTTTGTCTTTTGTTTCAATCAGCTACATCAATTGCTTCTATATCTGCGAATTTGAATTCAGTTCCGGTCCTTAATGGTGAAAATTTTACGGACTGGAAAGAGAACATGGAAACTGTTTTGGCTGCATGGATCTGGACTATGCATTAAGGGTAAGGCAACCCCCTTCTCCTTTGGAATCCAGTGCCTCTGAAGAGAGGAAGGATTATGAGAAGTGGAATCGCTCTAATCGCATGAGTCTGATGATCATTAAGAGTGTCATTCCAGAAGTCTTTAGGGGTACTATCTCGGATGAGATAAATAGTGCCAAAGATTTCCTTGCTGAGATTGAAAAGCGCTTTGCAAAGAGCGATAAGGTGGAAACAAGTACTCTGTTACAGAACTTGATTTCCATGAGGTATCAAGGCAAGGGAAACATAAGGGAATACATTATGGGAATGTCCAACATCGTTTCAAAACTTAAGGCCCTTAAGCTTGACATGTCGGAAGACTTGCTCATTCATTTGGTCTTACTGTCTCTTCCTGCACAATTCAGTCAGTTTAAGATTTCTTATAACTGTCAAAGGGAGAAATGGACTCTTAATGAGCTCATTTCATTTTGTGTGCAAGAAGAGGAAAGATTGAAGCGAGAGAGGACTGAAAGTGCCCATTATGTTACTACCTCTAAAGACAAGGGCAAAAGGAAAATCACTTCAGAGCCCAAGAATGAAGCTGCTAAGGGTTCAGTGCAAAAGAAACAGAAACATGATGATGTCTATTTCTTTTGCAAAGCAACTGGACATCAAAAGAAGAAATGTGTAAAGTATCACACTTGGTGTGCTAAGAAAGATACATTTCTTGCTTTGGTTTGTTCTGAGGTCAATTTAACTTCAGTACCTGGAAACACCTGGTGGTTAGACTCTGGTTCAACTTCTAACATTAGTGTTTCAATGCAGGTTTGCCTGAGCTACAAGTCTAATTATGTTGAAAGATACATCTATGTTGGCGATGGGAAATCGGTAGAAGTGGAAGCTATAGGGCATTTTAGGTTATTATTATGTATTGGTTTCTATTTGGATTTGAAAGACACTTTTGTTGTATCGTCTTTTAGACGGAATTTAATTTATGTTTCTTATTTGGACAAATTTGTTTATTATTGTTCATTTGGAAACAATTCGGTTCAATTGTTTTTAAATTCAAATATTATTGGAACTGATTCACTTATGTTGAATGACAACGTTTATATGCTGAATATCATAACTGACTATAGTGAAACCCTGAATATGGAATCACGTGGTACTAAGCATAAAATTGATAATAATAATTCAGGGGCATTATGGCACAAACGCCTGGGTCACATTTCTCAAAAGAGAATTGAGCGTCTTGTGTCAGATGAAATTTTGGATTCTATTGACTTCACAAACCTTAATGTTTGTGTTAAATGCATAAAAGGAAAACAAACCAAACAATCGAAATATGGTGCATATAGAGCTTCAGACGTCTTAGAATTGATACATACAGATATCTGTGGGCCATTCCCTACGACTTCCTAGAATGCTAAATGATACTTCATATCATTCATAGACAATTATTCTCGTTATGCATACATTTTTCACGAAATTATGAGAAATCCCAATCGGTAGACGTGTTCAAAACTTTTAAGGCTGAAGTTGAAAATCAACTCAACAAAAGGATTAAGTGCGTCAGATCTGAACGTGGTGGTGAATACTACGGTCGATATGACGGTTCAGGTGAACAACGTCTAGGGCCTTTTGCCAAATACCTAGAGGAATGTGGTATAGTCCCACAGTACACCATGTCAGGATCGCCTAGCATGAATGGCGTATCTGAAAGACAGAATCATTCTTAATAGGGTACCAACTAAGGCAACTGCTAAAACACCTTATGAGCATTGGACTGGGCGAAAGCCAAGTCTGAAGCATTTTCATGTGTGGGGATGTCCAGCTGAGGCAAGGCCTTATAGGCCTCATGAAAAGAAATTGGACTCCCGTACAGTGAGTAGTTACTTTATTGGTTACTCTGAAAAATCAAGGGGCTATAAATTTTATGATCCAAGTATGAAATCCATATTTGAGACGGGTACAGCCACGTTCTTTGAGGATGTTGAGTTTGAGGGGGAAGATAAGGTTAGAAACTTTGTCTTAGAGGAAGAATCTGTATCTATTCCAGATGCGATTCATATGGTTGCTTTTGAAGAAGCAAATTTGGAACCTCCTCAGGACATAGTTGATGAAACCTTCCCTGCTCAAGGTGAGTTAGTAATTCATGAAGGACAAACTCAAAACCCTCAGGAACATGGACAAGAGGTGCAAGAGCCTATAGCTTTGCGTAGATCCACTAGAGAAAGGAGAAATGCAATTTCGGATGATTACATTTGCTTTCTTTTGGAACATGAGGGTGATGGCTTAATGGACAATGATCCATTAAACGTTCGTGAAGCCATCCAAAGTTCCAATTCGGAAAAGTGGATTGAAGCAATGAAAGAGGAGTATAAATCCATGCAAGACAATAAAGTTTGGGAACTTGTCCCATTACCAGAAGGTAAGAAACCCATTGGTTGCAAATGGATTTTTAAGACCAAGCGGGATTCTAATGGTAATGTGGAGAGGTATAAGGCACGTCTTGTAGCTAAGGGTTTTACTCAGAAGGAAGGGATTGACTATAAAGAGACTTTCTCTCCGGTTTCATCGAAAGACTCTCTTAGGACAATCATGGCTCTTGTAGCACATTATGATTTGGAGCTTCATCAGATGGATGTCAAAACAGCTTTTCTAAATGGAAACATTAATGAAAAGATTTATATGGTGCAACCAGAACACTTTGTAACGGGAGACCGAAAGAATATGGTTTGCAAATTGACAAAATCCATCTATGGGCTAAAACAGGCGTCTCGTCAATGGTACCACAAATTTCATGAGGTGATTCTCTCTTTTGGTTTTGAGATGAATTCAGTTGAAGATTGTGTGTATCACAAGTTCAGTGGGAGCAAGTATATTTTCTTGCTCTTGTATGTGGATGACATACTGCTTGCCACTAATGATGTGGGTACCTTGTTAGAAACCAAGACATTTCTATCCAGTAATTTTGAAATGAAGGATCTTGGTGAAGCTTCATTTGTATTAGGAATCCAGATACACCGAGACAGATCTCGGGGTATTCTTGGATTATCACAAAAGAGCTATATAGAAAAGGTGCTCAAAAGGTATGGCATGCAGGACTGTAAAGTAATGGATACTCCAGTTGCTAAGGGAGACAAATTTAGTCTCAATCAGTGCCCTAAAGGAAATCTGGAAATTCAAGAAATGAAAAATATCCCTTATGCATCAGCTGTAGGGAGTCTTATGTATGCTCAAGTATGTACGCGTCCGGATATAGTGTTCATAGTTGGGGTTTTAGGCAGATATATGAGTAATCCAGGAATGGACCATTGGAAAGCAGCCAAAAGGGTCATGAGGTACTTAAATGGAACAAAAGACTATATGCTCACATATAGGAGATCAGATCAATTAGAGATCAGATCAATTAGAGATCATTTGTATTCTGACTCCGATTTTGCGGGATGCCAAGATAGTAGACGATCTACTTCAGGCTATGTTTTTCTGTTAGCTGGTGGTGCGGTTTCTTGGCGTTCTGCCAAGCAAAACCTTGTAGCTTCATCCACCATGGCAGCAGAGTATATAGCATGTTATGAGGCATCACTTCAGTCATCATGGTTGAGAAATTTTGTCACTGGGCTGCGGATTGTGGAAAGGATTGAAAGACCACTAAAGTTATACTGTGATAATAAATCAACAGTGTTGTTCTCCAAGAACAATAGGAGTTCGGCAAAGTCGAAACACATTGACATTAAGTTCCTAGTTGTTAAGGAGAAGGTACAAAGTGGACAGCTTTCCATTGAACACTTAGGCACTAACTCCATGATTGCGGATCCTCTTACAAAGGCTATCACACCCAAGGTCTTTCATGAGCATACTACTCACATGGATGTTCTACAGTGTGAGGATATTTTAGTTTAGTGGGAGTTAGAAAGTGCACACTTTTATTATGTTCTATGTAATTTCAGTATTATGTATGGATACTTTGTATTCAAACTTCAGTTGATTAATCATTCAGTTTGGTATTCTGTCATTATACTTTGTACAATAAGATTTTATGTTATTAATTAAGGATCTCACTAAAGTTAAGTAGGACCAGTTGAAAATTGACATGTACAGATCATATTCATGTAATTTTCATGCTACACATTTCATGATGTATCTGTGTCATTTGGTTGTGTCAATGTTGGTGATCATTGTTGAATTAGCCATGATTGATATGGCGAAGTTCACTGTGATTTGATAAGGAGACAAGACTAATGGACGAGATAATTTGGGTATGTCTGAGTCATAATGGCCATATTTAAGTGCTATAACACGTACGGAGAATCATATGTGTGACCAGTGGGAGATTGTTGGAATTTCTGACAATTTATGGATCACAAATATAATTCTATAATTGTGTTATGGCCATTATGTAATTAGCCAAAATATAAAATGATCTTCAATAACTGATTTGGTGGCTAAGGGCATATATGTCATGAAATAATTATAAGTGTAGATACCTTCAGACAATTTCTGATTTGATGAAGGGACTGAATCAGAATTATTGTGACTAAAGTAGTAACCACTACGGGGTTACTTTTATGGGTTATGGTCCCATTTGCAGAGCAACAAGTTTGCAAGTGTAAATGTGGATGAGAATAAGGTAGGATGGGAATAGTGTTATCCATGATGGGATAACACTATCCACTCATCCATATGGCTCATAAGGCATAAGGATAAGTCTCCTCCTCACTACACCTTACACAACACACCATAAGGCAAACTCAAGAAAAGGCTCTCTCATTCCCCTCTAGAGAAAGCATAAGGAAAACCATCAAATGCTCTAACATCTGGAAGATCATCTCACCCTCATACCTTCGAGATTCTGGAAATGACTCAACAAGATATGTTCTTCATCTTCACCATGAACTCATTTGGGGTTTCTTCGGTCTGGACCATGGTTGTTCCATTTGGGTTGATGTATGGGCATAAACATTCGGTTATGGGAACAAAATCATGGTCCTAAGGAATTCCGCATTTAATCTATGGATTTCGGATGGAGACATTCTTCAACACTTTCTCCTTGTACAATTCTTTCACAATTTTTGGTGATGATGATATTGCTCCAGTTAAGTTTGTAGCACAGTCCAAACCCGAATTTTCCTTCTAGTTGCTTCGGTTTTTTTAGCTCTAGGCTGATTTAGATTTGCCTTTGAAGAAGAAATACTTCACTTTCCAATCACCAAATTATCATACTTGCAAATAAACAAAAAGGTTGAGACTTCAGTCCAAAAGTGAAGCTCTAGGGGAATTAGTAAAAACTAAATGAGAAAAATGGTAGGTGGTAATAAATTATATACACAAAGAGGAAGATGGTGATGATATATATAAGGATTGAAGGAAGGTAAAAATAATGAGGAGAAAACTTGAGGAAGTAACTTGTTTTTTTGCTGGACGTCATGAACCCATAGAAAAATAATTATTGGTAATGACAGTGATCATAGATAGTAGGTAAAGTTTTTTTTATCTTGGCTGTGATTGCCATGGTCTGAGATTGATAAAAAATAAAGAACCACGGTACAATCCTCCGAAAATGGTATTGGACGATCGTGCATTCAGGTTTTTTTTTGCATTATGCATTTTTATGTAACCTTTGAAACATTTGTAACGTTTTCATATTAAATTGTTTTAAAACTTTCATTTAATTAGAACAAAATTGCTAGTAATAAAAGGTTTTATAACTACTGGTTAAGAGTCGAATAGTTAAATGGGATAATATTGATTTCCGGATATCTAAAAGATATCCTCATATTTTATTTTAAAAAAATTTATTTATTTTATTTTGAAAATAGGTTTGACAAAAGTTAGGTATTTATAGTGTAACAAGGATATTAACTTAAATGCAAGATGTCGCATAGGCATTATCTGACATTGATGTAAGGTGTGTCATGTAGTGCTCTCTTTAAGTTGAATTATGATAGTTCTTTTGGATTATGATTGATAATATAATTACTAGGAGTATAAGCAGTTCCGATTTAAACCGCGAAACCTGTGGAACCAAACTAAACCGTAAATGTGCTTCAATTTCACAGTTTGATTTGATTATTTTGTAAGAAACGATTTATGTTGGGTTCGGTTCTTGATTTAGAAATTTAGGAACCGTTGTAACCGTTGGAACCGAACCATATATTAAAGAAATAAATAGTAAGGAATAATATTCTATTGTTGTTTGAATTCTTCAGCCAATTTGGTGTCTTAAATTATCAATTTTGTGTAAATTGTAGTGTTATATATGTTACTAAATTGTTATTATGTTAGTGTTATATATGTTACTACTTACTAAATTGTGTGCTACTTTTTCAGTATCTTCATGATTTGGAACATATAGTCTAACTTTTCCGGTAGTCGTTTTAAAACTAACATATACAGTAAATTGTTATACATGTATTGTTATATATGTTATTGTTTGTGAATTGTAATGTTATATGTGTTATTATTACATATGTTATTAATTGATATATATTACTAAATTGTTATGTTTGTTACTGATGTGAATTATATTATTATATATGTTACTAAATTTAAAAATGTATACAATAATATTGTACGAGTTATGTGTATTATCACTGCATTATTTACCATTCATGTTTAATCATTGTTGACTTTATACTTAGAGTACATAAATATTACACTCATGTTACTAATAGATATATATGCTTCAAACCTTCTCCAAAATATGAAAATAAGAAAATCAAATTAGATTATGTTAATTTGATACCAATTTGATTATGTTGTATTTTTAAAATACAATAATTGCTATTGGAGTAAGTTAAGGATATTAAGTGATTTTTATCTTTATTTTTAGGTTTCTTTATATAATGAAAAAATTATTTTTAAGAAGGTTAGTGACCCTTCAATATTCCATAAAAAATAATAATAATAGGTATTAAGTATCTTTTGTGATTTTTTTTATAAAATCTAAAAATGTCGTTTTTACCTAAAGCAATAATCTTAAGATTGTTTAGAATCGCTAAAATATTTAATCTAAAAAGAAGGGATTTTGACTAATTCTATTTTTCTCGAACCCAAATAATTAGTTTTTACCCACTTAAAAGTATTACAATAATTTTTGGGCTATACAAAACTTATATATCACAAAAAAGTACTTTTTATGTCAAACACAATTGCTGTTATTTTGTATTCACTTAGGTACCCTATACTTAAAAAAAATAAATAAATAGATATACATAATTTTAGTCACTACTTCAATGTAATTAATATTTATTTACTTATTTTTGTTTATACTCACTCATGTTTTGTACAACTTTTGGGGTGAAAATTTGTTTTAAAAATTGTATGCTTCCTCATACACTAAGAGTACACTTGAGTTTGCAGACACATTTGTCCTATACCCGAGTTTTAGATATTAAGATTGAGATAGAAGGGACATTCACTTTTTTGGAGTTAGATTCTGTCTCCTGGCATTAGCATGATGGGTTCCTAGTATTATGAGTTAGGCGCTTGAGGGGCTCGACTCCTCTTGTTCCTAATAGGTTTCCTTTCTTCTAAGATTGGAGGCAATCTGGTAGCATAAAAGTCTACAACCTTTATCGAGTCCAATTTAAATCAGACCTAAACATTGTCATAGGGTCGTGGTTGTTAGACAATCCAAAATCTTGTAAGTTTAAGTCTATCATAAAATGGGATTTATCGTCCCAAATAAGTTTAAATATGTTCAAGTCTATCATAAAATGGGATTTATCGTCCCAAATAAGTTTAAATCTATCACTCATGCTTGAATAATAGAGGAAAGTCATTGCACTATGATGACCTTATGGCACGAGAATGGCTAACCATCAATGTATACCCATAAAAAGGTTCCATACCCAAGGGTGATTTCGTTTTTCCTTTAAAAATAATTTAGAGCTCGTTTGTGGTTATGTCATTTAATCTCAAGGTATAATCATCAGACTCGTTGATGGGCCCCAAGCCTTAGGGATAAGTTTTTGTTTCCTCTTTGGAAAACTTGGAATTATACCATCATATTCTAATAGGCCTTTACATCATAATATGTGTCAAATTCACCATGACACTTTACTATACTATCACTAAGGCTATATTTCCCCTAGATAAGGTCTATCTCATTCTAGGGGCATACAAAATACATAATATCATCACACACTCCATCCAAGCATAAATTAACTCAAAATAAAAAATATATCATTCCAAAAAAATTCATCAATGCATAAATAAAACTTCATACATTCTTATACTTATTTATCCATTCATTCATGCATACATACATCCAGAAAAGAAAAAAAATACATTATTTGAACATTCATCCGCTCATGCATTCAGAAATATATAAGTCAAATATTCATTTGCTTATTTATTTATTCAATTATCCAATCATTCATGCATTCAAAAAATAAATAAAAAATCATCATTCGTTAACTCATGCTCTCATTGACTCATAAAAATATACGATATTCATACACATATATACTTATTCATCAATTCATCCATTTATTCATAAAAACTAAAAATAGATTAGTCAAATATTGCATTTCATGCATTACTATATCATGCATTTTAATCTGTTATATCACCATTAAATATCCTCATTAATTATCGTAAAAGGCATAAAAATAAATCATTGCAGACCATTTTCACATATATCATAACCTTCAAAAAATTTGAATGTGTTCCTTAACTACGCCTCCATGCATTTTCATACACCGAAAATTACAATTTCACATCATTCATACATCACCAAATGAATCAACTGCATATTCACGTGCATGCCATGTAGTAAATGTTCAAGGTTAGCATTAGTTGTAATTCTTGCATTATTTGAATAATAAGTTGTAATTCTTGAGGTTTGTTTCAAGATCATTATTGTTAGGCTCGGCTAGAAGCAATCATGGTTGATGATGAAGAAATTAAAGAAAATATTGAGATTCCGAGTTTGTGATCAAGACAACATGTCTAAAGTTGTCGCATATGGCGAAGCAACGTCTCCTACCCTAATTGAACTAAGGACCAATTTGAAAACTTTTTTTCACTTGAGGACCCAAGACAAGGTCAACCACTCTTAACTCACCCATGTTTCATTTTTCATAAGTACAGGTTTACTTTTAAATACATATCTTTTTAATGAGTACAAACTAATGCATTGATATTGTAAATTTCAACATCTCATACCTCTCCCTAACAACCATATTAACCTCACTAATTATATTATCCAAAAAAAACACATAACAAACTAAACCAGAATAAAATTATCCATGAATTAAAATGAGATATTTGATTCAAAACTAAACAAAGAATGGAGGATGGCGCAAATATAAGACCCAAAATGATGGACATTTTCAGGTAGATCTTTCCGACGACACAAGACATTTTTGTAATTCCCAAACACTAAGGAGATATCTCGAGTCATCCCATTTGAGTCTAGACATCATGGAACGAGATTATTTTTGAATAACCCTCAATATGACAAAAAATCTAGAGTGAGTATATTTTCAATTGTTTTCCTTGACATTCAATTATTAAATAAAATAATACATTCATTCACATCACTCATGTGATCGAAGGACAAATGATTACAAGGAATTTTCCAAGCTTAAAAAACAACGGGAAATATACAAAAAAAACTAGCTAAGAATCCTCAATTAATATCTCACACAAAAGTTAGAACAAAAGTGCAATATCAATCATCACAAAAGGAATATTTTATAGAATTTTGTGCCTATGTCTTAGGCCATTCTTTTCACAACCTAAAAATTTCTTAATTGTCAAATGTCATGTTAGGAAACTGTGCAAAATAGGATTAAGAAGAAATGTGAAAGCTGCATACCCTTTTTATGAAAAACCCTTAGCCTAGCCGCGATACAAGCTCAAAAAGACCTTATCGATGACTTATTTTCCTAAATTGTGAATCATGATAGAAAAAACTGACTCCACTAATCTCATAAAATCTTAATAAAAAATATCTCATCCTTAAGGCAAAAGGTTAAAATTCATTTTCAAACTATTATCATCTCCACCTCTACTCAAGCTCAAGCCTAAATTAAATTCTATCATAAACACATCAACGCTCGCATCCTATCACAAGCTAAACAACACATTTTCACAAGCATAAACCCCAAAATAAATTTATCATCATTACCATATCACCACTCGTAGCTTAAATATTTCCCAAGTTTGCATAACCAATGTTTTAGTATTTCTTCCAAAAAGACTTATACATGAAATAGCGACTGTGAAAGAAAAGAAAAGTGAAAGTCTCCCAAACCAGGGTAAATTTTGAGATGATTTGTGGACTAAGACCTTCCGGTCCAAGCATACTAGAGCAATTTGAACATAATAACGGCTCTCATTATTTTACATTGGGGTTGTTTTTGAGTTGATCATAAAGTTTGAATAGATGGGTTTTCTTGGCTTTAAGAAAATTAACAATCATTTCTTTACTAGTTACTTACAATGATATCTTTCAAACTCCAATTTGCTAGTTATTCAATAAACAAGTAAAGAGTGACAACTGTGAATACCCAATTTTGTTTGGCCAAAAATCATACTTCTTCAAAAATTAGTTTTTGTTGAATCATTCGAGATTGACTCTTATCAAAATTTGATCAACAAGTAAATTAAAGTTGCAATATGAAAATAAACAAATTAAATCAGATCATGTAAATTTGATACCAATTTTATTATGTTACATTTTTAAAACACAATAATTACAATTGGAATAAATTATTGATATCGAGTGATTTTTATCTTTATTTTCATTTTCTTTCTATAATAAAAAATTATATTTAAGAAGGTTAGTGGTCCTTCAATATTCCATAAAACAAAATATTGAAAAAAATAATAAGATTGGGTATTAAGTATTTTTTGCGATTTTTTATAAAATCTAAAAAGATCATTCTTTATCTAATGTAGTAATCTTAAGATTTTTTAGAATTGCTAAAATACTTTATTTAAAAAGGGGGATTTCACCACCCGTTTGAATACGGGATTCCCTACGATGGTGCGTGCTCCATCATCCATTCAACCAGAACCAACTACGTGGGCTCCATCATCTACTCCTCACCTCATCATCATTGGTAGCCACTTATTTTGCAACATGCCACCAAGGAATTCTAATATTGTCCACGCCGAATCATTTCTTCATCCTTTGAATTTTCAGCCTCTCTCACCTCCAGGTATATTTTTAATTTGTTTTTTTAATGCAAGTAAGAATTAAGATTATATAAAATAAATTTACTAGAATTACGATAATAGCCTCTAAATAAAAAAATAAATTTAGTTCATAACAACAATGATTTTACTAATAAAAACTAAGATAATCCTTTTTCTCAACGACTAATTAACAATTTCTCTTTTAAAATAAATAAAAGTTACTACTTGTTAAATAAAAATCAAAACCTCACTTTAATTAAAATGAAAATTAATAAAAAAATTAATTTAGAAAATATTTTCACATGACAATTTTTATAATTATTTTTTAAATATTATAAGTTTTGGGAATTAATCAAAGATGGAGAAGAATTATGATATCACTTCTCATCCTTATATAATCTTCGAATAATTATGGTACAAAACTTCTATTTATTTGATTATTTTCTGAATTAATAATAAAAATTGATTTTCTTAATTTAATTGTTAATCGATTACAACAATAAAAACTAAAAAAATGTATTAAAATTTACAAATATATCTCTTTAAGACGAGATTTGGAGCTTCTGCTGCTTCGCCCCCTTGAGGGGATAATATTTTACTATTTTCAAACCTCTTTAAGATGAGAGGTGATGCGAACATTAGCTTATGTTTCTTCGTCCTTCTTAAAGGGGATAAAACTTTAATATTTTAAATCTCTTTTAGTTAGGATTGAAGGGAACTTTTGTTTTTGTTGCTTCACCCTTCTTAGAAGAGATAAATATAAATCAGTTTTTTAATCAAACAAATGAATTAATCAATATCACTCAAGTTTTTAAAAAAACCAGAATTACATAGTCTTGATTTTCCTACTACACCTAGGGATACGTAGGAGCAAGATGAACTCTTGTCAGACACAAAATTAAAAATAAAATATTTTGCTTTGATTGTCAAATTTTTAATTAATTTTAAGGGTATAAAAGTTCATGTTATTAGCAAGTGTATCGTTTGAATACTGGAAAAAGAGGTGCTAATACCTTCCCCGACCCGTAACCGACTCTCGATCTCAGAATTCATGTTCGAATGACCAAATTATCCAATTTGGGCTTAGGTAGAGTTTTCTAGTTTTAGCCATAAAAAACATAGTAATGACACCAAAAAATGTCATTTGGCCAAAAATCGGGACGCGACACAAATTGTAGTATGTAAAATACTAGGAGTAATGGTTGGCAATGGAACATAAAAATTATTCATTGGCAAATTTAGCCACTCCCCTTATACTGGACCTTAAGCTTTTGAACTTGTGTATGATCAAGGAATGTAGTCTTTTCCACTATTGTAGAATCCAAGTTATAGCCAAACAATTCGATATCAAAAAGTTGGACGCTAGGCTTTATGCTACTAAAAATAACTTTAGATGGTTATTTTCCCTTACCTGCTTTTACTTCAAAATGTAACAACCCTTTTGGTACAACCATAATGTATCCCTTTGAGAGGGTCTTCATAAAAATAGTATTACTATCTGATAATATAAAACCACTAGTGAGATTACCTTGCAACATTATTATTACCTCTTTGGCATCAACATGAGTATGCAGACTACACCACATTCCTCTATGTCGAATCGTGACATCGATAAGTCGAGCCCATTAATGGATGGAAAGAAATCAACAATTGCATAGGTGAATGAGAAATTAAAAATATTATTTTTCCACTAAGAAGTTAGAAAACACAAAGTCACCCACTGTTACTGTTGCAGGGATAGCCCGTTAGAGACTGTCCTAATTTTAAGTTTGCGATGCAAAAGTCTATTGCAGAAACATGGGGCAGGGTTGATAAGTGAAAAGTAAAGAGGTAAAAAATGAGACATCATGATTGCATGCTATCGAAATATAAAAACTAACAAAGAGAGATACAAGAGTGAGATCAGATCTATGAATGTAATCATGGTATGCATTTTGTATAACTGGAATGAGCTATTTATATCATCTTCAGAGTGACAATTCTGAAAATTATTAATTACACTAAAAAGTCGAGTTTAATACTTATATATTGCTAGCGTAAATTGGTTTTACATTGTAATAACATTATCCACCTTTTGATTTGTGTAATTTTATTTAAAAGTCAATAATAGTTAACATATAGATAATATATTGTCAGTTTAAAACTCTTATATTGTCAATGTATAAAGTATTTTCTATTTCAATATTTTTATAACATTATATGAACTCTATAAAGTTGAAGACCAACATTGATGTCATTATTTATTTATTTTATATTGTAAAGGGTTCCACTAAATGATATGAGAGGTTTATTTGAATATTTAAGATTTTAAATGACACAATATTTTTATTTGAATGACATTTAATATTTGAATTTCACTAAGTGGAAAAATTTCTTATGAGAACCTTAAATATGAATAAAATCACAATCATTATAATTATAATATCTCTTATTGTATTTCACAATCATAATCAAATTACAACCATTATGTATATCTATATTTATACTTTTATATCTATATCTATACTATAAATAAATGCAAAACATATCTAAGGAGTATATAAGTAATTAAACATGTGTAATTTCTATATCTCAACTTTACCCTTGCTACTATATAAATACCAAATATGTCTAAAGGACATTCATGTAATTGAACATGTATAATTTCATTTATATGATTACTTTATGTTACTTTTTAAATGGAGAACATATTATGTATTTTGAAACACTCAAAAACTAAACAACTTAGCTTTTTTATGCCATATTCTCCATATCTAAAGATTATCTCATGTTCATCTTCGATCCAATTTTTCATATAAGGAAGATTACACGTTTGAATTAGTGTCAAAAACAATCAAATAAAAGATTAAAGACTTATTCATTATTTGAAGATACTTCTTTTGTAATAATTTATATCTTATATAGATTCTACATTCAATCCCAAACTATAGCCAAAATTAAAAACAAAAAATGTGATATAATTCTCTAAACTAAGAATGCGGGTCCGTGCGACACACTAGCAGTTATAACATATCTTTTTCATATTTGAAATTTAAATCAAATTGCAATCATTATTGTCATAATATCTCTTTCAATTTTAAAATGTAAACACCCAATTAAATTTGAACAATAAAAAAAGAATATGAAAAACAAAGAAACTAAAAATGGAGGGATTGGGTAATATATTAAATTTAAATTTGTGTGAAACATAAAATATTTTAATCGGAAAATATGATAATATGAACAATTGATCATATTTAGGATAGATATGTTATCATTTATTAAATATATCTCATTTTAAAATTATTGTTTTTAATTTCGTATGATTTAAAATCAAATCAAAGTAATGTGGGATTAAAAATAAATATGCAACAATTTTGTTATTGTATTAAGAAATTAATTATCAATAAAATAAATTTTGATAGGTCAATACTAGTAGAAAGTATATTTAAGGTCCTATATATATTGCCATTTATTAGTTGTATCTCGTTTTAAAATAAAAGAAAGCACTCAACCAACCACTACTTAGTTTCTTAAAACTATTAAAACATATTCAACCAATCAAACAGTTCTCTACCAAGAACCATGTAATATCGACTTCGTATTGCATATAGGGACTTGTGGGAGCAAAATAAATAGGTAAGTAAATAATTTAAATAAGCTTCCTTAACCCATAATTGACAACTAAAGTTAGAAATCTATTTTAGTGACTAACACATTCTGAAGTAGTGGCTAGTCCACACTAAAGAAGAAGAGTAGTATAGTCATTAATATCTAGCCTCACACTTGCCTGTGGATTTCCATCATGGTTCTATTGACCATTATGTCAATCTCGTAGGCTAGTAGTGCTTAGTAGTCCCCAAGTAAGATAATATTTATTTTTGTTAATTGTTTCCTTTTATTTATTTATTATCATATTTGAATACACTATTTCTATGGTAATAAATAATAGTATATATATTTTTAGTAATAAAATAATTATTTTATAATACTTAGTGATTAATATCTTGAAATCCAATAATTAGTGTGCAGATTAAAGCATGAAGTAACCTCACACATATTTAATCCCTTTTAGGTGTGTGTAGAGCCTTGTTTACCTAGTAGTGACCACTTCTATTAGACCAATAATTAGTGTCGAAGCCAATTGGTAGGTGGCAATTAACCAAGGCATTAGATTCATAGTAGAGAAGTTCGATGGAACTAGTATAGTTGGATTATGGAAAAATAGGGTGAATGACGTGTTGAATAGACAAAGTTTGTCCTAGGCACCATGTGATCTTAAACTAGATGATTTGAATTTGAAAGAAATATAGTGGCAGAATGTTCATGTTGGATTTAGAAACCTAGAAATCCATGTATTGAAATTAGATGTAGGTGGATATATGGACTTAAGTGGAACATTAGGTTGGGAGGCAGGTGTAGGCAATGACTCCCTCGTTGCCGAAGACAATGATTTTCTCTTATAAGAGAATTGGTGAATACGTAAAACATTTTTCAATTGCGCCATAGAGAAGGATTTCATGTTGCTAGAAAATCCATTATTGATCACTTGGAATTAGAAATGTGTTTGACAAAATGTATTGGAATAGATGCAAGTGTAACACTAACACATTTACCTAGCTACAAGTTTAACATAGACACGCTGGTAGAGATGCAAGTGTAACATGATCACATTGGTTAGAGATTTAGAGTGTAAGATAAGTCAAATCATTATTGGGCTTGTATGTTGGGTGTGTAACATGGGCACTGGCTGACATGAATGTATAGTGTAACATGGGCATTAACACATATGCAAGGTGTCATATAAGCATTGGCTGATATTGATGCACATTGTGCAATGTGGTGTTTTTTGAAGGTGGAGTATGGTAGTTCTTTTTAACTATGATTGTCGTTATAACTAATGATGGTAGTTGTTGAGGTTTTTTCACAAAGCTTTGTGGTTCAATTGTGGTTGAATATTGAAGATGACAATTGCTAGTAGATTAGGCTGTAGAAATTTCCATTGTGTCAAAAAACTTCGTGTCGTTGGATGGCTAGAAAGCATGTTCTGTTGAACAATGCTACAAGTTTGGAGAAGCTATACTACAAGTTTGGAGAAGCTATACTATAAGTATGAAGAGTTGGGCACTTGATAACATAGTTAAAATTAATCATAAATGCTTAGACTGAATGGGGAACATGATTTTATGTGGAGTAAGTCCCATGGTGAAGATGGTAAAGAGAGTTATGCATTAATCAAGGGTGAGCGATATATTTATTAAGGTGAAGATTTTTTATTAGGTTTCCTAAGAGGATGGGTATTCTCTAAGATGGACATTGTTGCATAGATTTTCCATAAAGGATGACATTTCACTAAAGTCCCACATTATCTAAGGTTGAAGTGGGTAAGATAGACCATAACTATACTTGGATCTTGGTCTATTTTAATGGGTCACAGTAGTGGACTATACATATTGTGTAAACCCTAATTTTAGATATTATATTTATAATCTCAATATCTAATAATTTATTGATAGTCACTCAATACTCCCAAGATATAGGTAAAATTGGTCAAACCTCATTAACAAGTTCGATTGAATTCTTTTCTTCTATTTATTATCATTCATTTATTTGATTGTTTGTGATTAACACTCCATAATAATCATATCCGTTGTACCAACAACTTTTTATCATTTCCTTTGTGCTGAAGAAATAACTCACTTCACAAATTTGTATGGGGTTCCGTTAAATAAGAGGAAAAGTTTACTGTGAATAAGATTAATGATTTGACATGACACACTATTTTTGTTTTAATAACAATTGTAATTTAAAAATATTTGAATTTGACTCCCTTAAAAAACTATTAAGTACTTAAATATTCAAATTCAGAATCAAATCACAATTATTATTATTGTTATGAAATTTCTTACTCAAATTTCAAATCTAAATCAAATTACAAATTTATAGTTATAATTTCTCTAATTTAAATTCCAAATTTCTTTTTGTTATTCACATCCGATCTTTCTTTAATTACATCAACCATCCACACCCATGGAACGACAATCAGGATTCAAATCTTCAAATTTAATTTTACACCCTCAACGTTAACACTTCATGTTCTTCCTAACCAATTCAACAGGATTTAGTTATTATTGCAAATAAAGTTCACATATGTTACTGAAATTTTTATAGAAGTCTATAGCAAATGAAAGGAAGCAAGAAGATTGAGCAACTACATGTATTGTATCATTGTATGTTTAGTGGGTATTTGTGGGTACTCAAAAATTTATAATTTTAATTATATATTTATTTAAGTTGTAATAATCAATATGTAAAAATAATTATTATATGAATAATATGATATATATGTGTATATATATATATGGTGAATTTATAATGATAGTCAAATAAATATAGTTTATTATGAAATAAAAATAATAAAGTACATAAATATAATATTAAAATAATAATAATAAACTATAATATATATATAAATTTAGGGAGGGATCCACTTACTCCAAGACTCACTTTTTTAAACTTACTCTCCATCCTAGCCATCAATTATAGGGAAATCCAATATTTTGAATTAGTGGATAGATTTAAACCATTAGATGTTCATAAACTTTCTAAACCATTAGATGTTCATAAACTTTCTAAACCATTAGATATTCATAAACTTACTCTTAGATGTTCATAAACCATTAGATCTAAACAATTTGTTATAATACTATCACTTGATGACTAGGATGCGGAGTAAGTTTAAAAAACTTACTATTATAGTAAGTTGATCCCCACTCATAAATTTATAAATTTGGTAGGTATCATGAATATCGTTCCTACCTGCAAGCTATTGTTGTGGGTATCCAACAGATGTATTTCTACCCATAGATAGTATTTTTTTGCCATCCCTAATCAAAATTTCTGCTGATCATTCCCATAATCAGTAATCTACTCTATAAACTAATGAAAAAATGATAAATTAAGTGAAACTTCTGGGTGGAAGTAGTGAGCAAGTTGGCCAGAGTTTGTTCTATAGCTGCTCTACTTGGCAACATCACCATTCCATCACCGTACCCGTCAGTAGCTCGGGTTTTCCATCATGCCTCACTGCATTACTCGCGCAGGCGACATCTCTCTCCACCTGAACCTATCAAGGCGCGGGTCTGGATATCTCAAATGGGAATTGTTGGGTAACCTCCGCCCGCGGCGCAACCTCCTCCACCCACCAAAGTGCAAGTGGTGGAATTGGACCGTTTCTGACTGTAACGAAAGAGAGGACGCCTCCCATTCGTCTTCTCCGAACGAGGATGGGTCTCCATCACAACCGTCTCCATTAACAGGTTTGCTCTTCTCCAAGGAAGCTGGTGTATCTTCTAGGGTTTCGAATCCCTTTCCTTTTATTATTTGTTTCCCATACCCTTGAACTTTTAACTATTTGTATTTAGATTTATACACAATTAGTATATTATCTCTTATTGATTTGTATTATTTTATTGATGATAAAATATGAATAGTGACAGTCTAAAAAAAACTATTATAAAATGGTACTATATATATTTTATGTTCTCTTACCCATACATGTGTACTTATAATAAAAATGATATCATAACTATAAAGTGCTTTGTTATAATGGCCCATAAATGCCTCCTCCCTCACGGGTCTGCATTCCATTAGAATGGGATGATGTGTCCTAAGGTTTCAATCCCTTTTATGCTCCTTTGTTAATTTAAGTTATTTTTGTTTTATAAACAACCCTTAACTTACCTAGAAAAGAGCCTTTGCTTTGATGGTCTATCCATGGACCGTATAGGTCCTTTTTGACAAAAAGTTTAACCTTTGTTGGAGATCATGTTTAAAATTAGATAAATATTAAAAAGAGAGTAAGCGATCAATATCGATTCTTTGAATATTATTCTCTTTCAATCAATTTATACAATTTCTAAAGTTGTAATTAAAGTCAATGAACAAACAATTTTTTAATTAAAACTATATAGTCTTGATTCCCTAATGCATATATGGATATGTGGGAGCAAAATTAAATCTTGTTAGACATAAAAATAAAAAATAAATATTTATTTTGATCAATTTAATTTAATAAATTCAGGGTATTTAAATCCATGCAATTAGCTAGGTACTAATTTATTATGAGCGGACGGGTGCTAATGTTAGGTATTAGAGGCGGAATACACCTAGAAGGGGGGGGGGTGTTGAATAGGCGTGGCGGAACTCAATTTCCACTTTTCTGGTTTTTACACATTTGCTGAAAAATGCTCAGTTAATCGATTAACAACTGGTCTTAATCGATAAACCAGTAACAGAAACAAAATGACCGGTTCAGCAACTTGCGCAGTTATTAACCAACGCACAAACAGATATACAAAAGATACTTTTATGCAAGATTAACAATAACATAGCAAGGAACAAGTATGCAAAATATTAGTTCCACATTCGCATTAAAACAACTTGAAACATAAAAGACAAAAGGATATAAAAGATTGTGCAAGGATTTTATCCTGGTTCGTTTTGCTGTCCACTGCAAAACTACATCCATTCACCTCTGATTTGGGAGATTTTCCTTCTTCACTATAGAACACAATGTACGTTACATACACGCTTCCAAATACAAGACTCGAACGCTCCTTTCTTGGAACCCAAAGAACTTCGTCACCCTTGGTTTGACCTTTCCCAAAATTGCCTCCCAAGAAAACCTTTCTTACGCGATTCGGCCCCAGCCAAGGTATCGCTCTTTATCCCAGGACCTCGAAGTCTTTGTGTGAAGAACACCTTATCTAATCGCAGCTAGGATTTTCCCAATCCTCGAACAATGCTTTGAGTTATGAATGAGTACTTAATATTCGGATATTACAATGAAAACCAAAGCCTAAAACCTAAGCAAGAACTTCACAAGACGTCCTAGTCTAATATTAATATTCATGCATGAGGTTTCTGAAAACATGCAATCAAAAAGATCTATCTCTTTTTCTTTCAAGAAAACACAAGAATATGCAAGAAAGCTTTTCAAAGAAACATGCAATGTGAATATGAAATCTAAAGCCTTAGCATGATCTAAACTTTCTCCTAATTCAACACTTTCTCAATAGATTCTAACAATGATGATCTATATCTTTTCCCTGTGTTTTTCTCTCTTTTTCTACATCGTCGTTTATGCAATTAAGCCAGTATTTATACAAAACAGAATTTGGCTCTCAAAAACGGTTTTTCAATTATGCTGTTGAAACAACAGAAAAACACTCACGTTAATCGATTACACCATGGGGTTAATCGATTAACCAGTGTATTTTTAATACATGATTAAATGATACACTACTTATATGATATATGCTCATGCAATACATGATTTCCAAAATATAATACCTTTAATGCATAAAATTAATGTATATAAATGTATGGACCTACTTATCATATATTTCTAGATGATGTCTTATTTTAGTGTATTAATTACTTTATTAA
>NW_017727840.1:160680-166952 GCF_001865875.1 Lupinus angustifolius | reverse complement strand
GATGACAAACACCACATAAAAGCTTACGTTACATTTGATGAATTAGCTTGATGATGTTGTACATTTGCATAATGGTTGTGACTTCAGGGTTGAAAGCACTTTGCTCCCCCTTAGGTAAGTAATCTTTCTCCCCCTACAAATAACATCAAACACAACAAACAACCTTTCTCCCCCTTTTGACATTATCAAAATGATACGAATATTCAATTCTAGTCAAAAGTCAGAAGAGTTATAGCAATTTATTTTGAAAAACTGTAATTATTAGCATAAGTAATAACTAATTTGAGAAGCTTAAACAAATGCACAGTTATACATCATTTAATCGATTAACAGTGTGTCTTAATCGATTAAATGGACAGCAGATATCAACAGAACAAATTGAATGGCATCAATGGTTATGCAGAAGCAAATCAAGTGCAGAATGATTAAGCATTTGATATAATAAATCAGTTTGTAATAGGCATAATCATTCAATATAATCACATATACCAATCATGATCAAGATCTAGTTCAAACAAAGTAAGATGCTATATGCAATATAATTAACCATCTAAGCGTGACATATCCATTACGTAAATATATTACCACTTGTTAGCAGCACTAGCTAGTACTTGTTAGGCTATTATCATTTTAAAGCATATTTCAATCATTCAATTATAATACACAATTAAGACATGTTCAAGATTCATGAAAAGACAAGTTCTATTTAACATAATTAACAAGGTTCAACATAGTTACAAAATGTTAAAAGATGGTACAATCATAATCATGACATGTACTTGACTCAAAAATATAGTCGTAAGCCACAAAACAACAAGAATTAACTTTAAAAAAAACATTGAGTCCATGTAATCGATTATCCCAAAATTTAATTCATTAAGATGATTTATTTCAGAAAACTTTAGCTACTGGAACTCATTTAATCGATTATACAGAGAGGTTAATCGAGTAACGACAGAAAGTTTTAAGCACAATTTTGAGCTTATTAAGAAATAATTTTGTAATCTTGTTAGCATATTTACCTTGCTTACCCTTTGGAGATAGGTCAAGATTACTACTTGTTTGTGATACCACTTGCGATACCACTTGATAGTGATACTAGATGAAAAGTTTGATGAAATGATGTTTGAATGGTGTGAATAATATTCAAAGTGCATTGCTCCCCCTTTCATTGTTCTTCCCTTTATCCTCTCCCCCTCAATTATTCAGAGAAGTACTTTTGGTAGGTAGCATAGTGCGAAAGCTCATTCAACAATCTTTTGTAAGTACATGATTGCAACTAAGAGGGGAGGGTGGATTAGTTGTCTTAAAGTTTTAGTAACTTTTTCTGCAAAATGTTAGAGTTAAAGTGCAACGGATAATATTGTAGAAAAATAAGCAAGTATAAAGTAAAGAGGAAAGGGAAAGGAGAGTACACAAGTATTTTATACTGGTTCACCTTCTTGTCCACCGAATGCTATGTCCAGTACTCTTGCAACACAAGAGATTTCCACTAAATATTAAGAGTTGTAAATACAATATCTCACCCCGAGATCACTCTGTACCTTACACACTCACTAATATTTATACCTTGGAAAAACACTTTCCGAGTCACTCTTTCCCCTTTCTATTCACACCCTTGTGAAAGAAAGATTGTTTGCAATAAATGAAGAATTACTATATCACTTGCAATCCAATCAACTCTCTTTATATGCTTAGTAATAATGCTCAATATATTTGTGAAAGCTTTTGAAGCAAATTACTCAGAATAAATTCTCTATTGAAAGTTTAAGAGCTTGGTGCAAAAGTGCAGAAAAACAATGAGAGAATTTATGAGAGTTGTATGAAAGTTGTTTTTTTTATGTTGTGAGAGTTTAGAGTCTTTATATAGGCTTTCCAAACACTCAAGGTGCCTTTCTGAATGTGTAGGAGTTGTTTGGAGTGAAGAGATTTTGTTTGGAGTGAAACCATTTCGTTTTGAAATCTGAAATCTCATTCAACAGTCCTCATTAATCGATTATTGTCATTGGGTAATCGATTACCCAAACATACTGTCCATTTGAACTTTAAATTCGAATTTGAGTAATCGATTACTCTATTTGGGTAATCGGTTACTCAACTTTTGTAAAACTGGTAATCTGTTACTCAATGTAGTAATGGATTACTCTGAGTAGTTTTAAGTTGGATAACTCTTTTTCTCTCACATCTAACTTGTTACTTGAATTAAGTAACCCGTTACACATCTTTTCAAAATTTGTTCAAAGTGTTTTATTCTTTAAAAATTGTTTTAGGATAGAAGTACCTATAGAGACTTAATCTAATCTTCTTGAAGCTTTATTCTTCTTTGTCTTCATAAGTATTCTTCATTTTCTTCTTTTTGGTGATGTTGGTGTCTTCATGAAAACCGTACCAAGGTCAGGAGCAAAGATCTTCTTCACAATCTCCCCCTTTTTGATGATGACAAACCAATATCTTCTTGACAATGTAGTTTTCTGAATTTACTTAGAGTAGCATACTTTGGGATATATCTTGACTTGTCATGAGTATGCTCCCCCTATCTTGTATGCTCCCCTATCTTGTATGCTCCCCCTTTCATTTGGAGTTAAGTGTCTGGAATAAAGTTTGACAGAAAATACACTCTCCCAACTTTTCTCCCCCTTTTGACTTCATCAAAAAGTAGAAAAGCCAAGAGTCCAGCACAAGATATATAGCATATATAGCATACATGATGTATAGCATAATAGATATAAAAATTAATGTAGTGCATATCATAATAGCATAATATCAAAGCAAAAAATCAAATATTGTTTAAACATAAAAGCATAGCATATATAGTAGTAGATGTTCAGAGCATACAAATATTACAGACATAAAAACATATGTTCAGAATTATGCACGGATAGGTTTTTGGGTTTGAAGATTTGGGGTTTTTTGATTCAAGCCACTAATCACGAAAATGTTTGGTTAGAAGTGTTTAGAATAAAAAATGTGAAAGGAATGGACAAAAATCTCTTGAAACGGATCAAAAACAAGGTTTTTAGAGGTTGAGAGGTTTTGAGAAGAAGAGAACACGAGTTAATAAGGTTTTTAGAGGTTGAGAGGCTTTGAGAAGAGGAGAACACGAGTTGAGTGAGGAAGATGGGTTTTTGAAAAAGTTAAAATTTGCAGAAATTTCATATATAACGGCACAGAGTAATCGATTACCCTCTTTGAGTAATCGGTTACTCAAATACAAATTTTTAAAATTTTCAAACAACAGCTTTGAGTAATCGATTACTCACTTTGGATAATCGGTTACAAAAACATGCCCTATTCAACCCTATAATTGGTTACTCTCCAGTGTAATCGATTACTGACCCCATAAAAACTTATTTTTAGGCAAAATTAAGCTATGAAAAAATTTAAGTTTTTGAACACAAATAAACATATTTAAGATCAAGTGGGCATGAGATAATATTAATGAAGTAAACATATAATCATATAAGCATGTTAAGACAGGTAAGTTTCATCAAATGCCTAATTCAAGTCTAATTTTGTAAAAAAGGTTCTTTTGCCAATGGCTTAGTGAAAATGTCTGCAAGTTGGTTATGAGTATCAACAAATTCTACGGATACATCTTTCTTTTGAACATGGTCCCTTAGGAAGTGATGCCTTATATCTATGTGTTTGGTTCTAGAATGCATAATATGATTCTTTGTAAGGTTTATAACACTAGTATTATCACATTTCAGCGGAGTGCAGCCTAAGTCTAAGCCATAATCTCGTAATTGTTGCTTAAGCCACAACACTTGGGCACAACAACTACTTGCTGCTATATATTCAGCCTCAGCAGTGCTTAGCGCAACACATGCTTGTTTCTAGAAAGACCAAGAAACTAAAACATTGCCTAAAATGTGACAAGTACCACTTGTACTTTTCCTTTCGGATTTACATCCGGCAAAATCTGAATCCAAATATCCAACCAGTTCATAAATACTTCCTTTAGGATACCATAGTCCAACTTCAGTTGTACCTTTTAGATATTTCATAATTCTCTTAACAACAATTAAATGTGATTCTTTTGGTTTAGACTGATAGCGTGCACACAGACATACACTAAACATAATATCAGGTCTACTGGCAGTTAAATATAGAAGAGATCCGATTATACCTCGATACTTTGAAATTTCAATACTTTTTCCATTTTCATCGGTATCAATGTATGTGCTAGATCCCATAGGAGTAGCTATTGGCATGCAGTCATCCATATCGAATCTTTTTAGTAAATCCTTGCAGTACTTGGTTTGACTCACAAAGATGCCATTATCAAGCTGTTTGATTTGAAGTCCAAGAAAGTAGTTCAACTTTCCCATCATGGACATTTCAAATTCTCCTTGCATCATTTTTCCAAATTCCCATCATGGATTTCTATATGGTCTTTTCTTAGGTTCAGGTTTATATCCAATTCCAGTTCGGTTACCAATGTTTCTTGTATTAGCAAGCAATGTGTTGAGGTTTTTTTGACTATATGTGAGCTTTGAGAGTTTTCTTAAAATAGAATTTTTAGCATTTAAATTCTCACAATTATCACATATAGAGGGTTGACATAATTTAGAAGTAGAGCAATCACATGAGGCACATGCATAGATAAGATCAAGAGTTTCATTTTCAAGTTTAAGTTCATCTAATTCCTTTTGCATTTCAATTATTTTCTTTTCATGCAAGGAAATAACTCTTTTTCTATCTATATTTATTTTAACAATTTTCTTTAACTCCTCATGCATTTCGACATAAGCTGCATATAATTCATCATATGGAGGAGAGTCACTAGAGCATGATGATATGAAATTTAGGTATGTTTGGCACTTATCAATCACTAGATGTGCACTCCTCATGCACTTGTGCTATAAGGCATACCTTTGAATTTATTTCCTCATCGGATGAGCATGAAGTCGAATCTTTCTCGAAATCGTTCCAAATAATGTATGCTTCTTTTGACTTGGACATTCGAGAGTTGCTCTTCTTTTTTGAGTTCTTGGCTTCTTTCTTGAGATTCTTGATCCCTCCTTTCTTCTTGAGATACTTCTTGAATTCTTCAAATAGGAGATCTAAGTCTTCATTAGAATCAGAATCTGAACTAGAATCCTCACTTTCTTGATCTTCTTGTAATCTTGTAGTTTTGAGTGTGATTCTGTTCTTGTCTGATTCTTCATTCAAAATCAAACGCCCTAACTCCATTTCATGTTCTTGGAGTTTTCCAAACAGAGTAGCTAATGGCATGTTGTCTAAGTTCTTTGACTTCATTATCACGGTTACCTTTGGTTGCCATTTCCTATCAAGACAACGCAAAACTTTGTTAGACAAATCAGCATTAGTAAAAGTTTTATCAAGGGCGACCAAATGATTTACAACATGAGTAAAACGTTTTTACATATTACATATAGGTTCATTAGGAAGCATGCAAAATAACTCATATTCATGCGTAAGCGCATTTAGTCTAGCGCGCTTAACTTCATTTGTGCCTTCGTCGGCAACTTGTAAAGTATCCCACATTTCTTTTGCATAAAGGCATTGCGAGACTCTAAAGAACTCGTCATATGATAAGGCCAAAGTAATAATGTTCTTGGCCTTAAGGTCATGTTGGACCTTTCTTTTCTCAATATCCGTCCATAACCCTTTAGGCTTTTCTTTAAACTCACCATCCACCATATAAAGTGGAATGTATGGACCATTGACAACGGAATCCCAAATGTCTGTGTCTATTGCCTCGATATAGATTCTCATGCGAACCTTCCAATGGGCATAACCTTCGCCATTGAATATGGGAGGGCGGTTAATGGATGCGCTAGCACCGCCAAATGGGTTATTAGAGCCCATATGTAGTCATGTTGAAAGGGTATTTCAGTGTTATGTTGGGAGTTTATCCCCCTCAACAAATCGTCCTGACAGTAGTGCCAATTTGTTGAGAGGTTATTACTCTCATTTTTCGTTATGTTCCTTTTGTAAGTAAGAGAACACAGTTTTATTCTTTGTTCGCCATCTCGTCCTGACGCCGGTATAATGGTTTCAAGAATATTCCACTTACAACTTTACTTTCTTAATAATCATGTGAATAAGTCATTCCTTCTTTGCCCCATCTCGGCTTTGTTAGAATAAATTCTAAGGCCGGTATAATGGTATCGAAGCAATTACCTAATACATAATTATTAAGTACCTTTGAATACCATCTCGGTTTTGTGGAATAAATTCCAACACCGGTTTAATGGTATTCTAATATATAAAAGTGATGAATAGTTAGTTGTTAGATACAAATA
>NW_017727840.1:160359-160580 GCF_001865875.1 Lupinus angustifolius | reverse complement strand
ATTTTTGCATCTCATTTGCCTTCTCCCTTTCTCCTCTTGAATTCTATGAAAAACTACTCTAAAACTAGCCTAAAAACTACCTAAAATGAAAGCAAAAGAAGAGGAATCAACTAGGAAGAATTTAGAATGAACTTACAATTTTTACAAATGAGAATTTCGTGCCTTTTTATAGGCCAAAGTGCTGGATGCTCAACTGCCTTGTTTGGCAGCTAAGTTGCTCA
>NW_017727840.1:127779-160259 GCF_001865875.1 Lupinus angustifolius | reverse complement strand
ATAAATTCAAAGATGGATAAGAATTCAAGCCAAATTAAACACAAAAGCTCAAAATGAATTGCTAAAACTAATCAAGTTAAAGCATGGCATGCTATGTGCTTAATTTGGTTACTTGAAGAACCAATTTATTTAATCATGCAAAATTCACCTAAAAAGTGTTAATTTAAGTTGGTTTTCTACAATTTGCATAGGATAAGTGCCACGGAATGATGGTGAAAAGTGTATACTTTTGGCACTTATCAAGTCCCTCTCGGATCACGCAGATGCGGTTGAGCTAGCACACGTACTAGCTCCGATACCACGTGTTAGGTATCAGTGGCGGAATACACCTAGAAGGGGGGTTGAATAGGTGTGGCGAAACTCAATTTCCACTTTTCTGGTTTACACACTTGCTGAAAAATGCACAGTTAATTGATTAACAACTGGTCTTAATCGACTAACCATTAACAGAAACAGAATGACCGGTTCAACAACTCGCACAGTTATTAACCAACATACAAAAAGATATACAACAGATACTTTTATGCAAGATTAACAAGAATATAGCAAGGAACAAGTATGCAAAATATTAGTTCCAGATTCGCATTAAAATTGAAACATAAAAGAGAAAAGGATAGAAAAGATTGTGCAGGGATTTTATCCTGGTTCGTTTTGCTGTCCACTGCAAAATAACATTCAGTCATCCCTTCTGATTTGGGAGATTTTTCTTCTTCACTATGGAACACAATGTACGTTACATACAAGCTTCCAATTACAAAACTTGAACGCTCCCTTCTTGGAACCCATAGAACTTCGTCACCCTTGGTTTGACCTTTTCCAAAACCGCCGCCCAAGAAAATCTTTCTTACGCGATTTGGCCACAGCCAAGGTATGGCTCTTTTCCCCAAGACCTCCAAGTCTTTGTGTGAATAACACCTTACCTAACCGCAGCTAGGATTTTCCCAATCCTCTAACAATGCTTTGAGTTATGAATGAGTACTTAATACTCGGATATTACAATGAAAACCAAAGCCTAAAACCTAAGCAAGAACTTCACAAGACGTCCTAGTCTAATATTAATGTTCATGCATAAGGTTTCTGAAAACATGCAATCAAAAAGATCTATCTCTTTTTCTTTCAAGAAAACACAAGAATATGCAAGAAAGCTTTTCAAAGAAACATGCAATGTGAATATGAAATCTAAAGCCTTAGCATAATCTAAACTTTCTCCTAATTCAACACTTTCTCAATAGATTCTAACAATGATGATCTATATCTTTTCCCTGTGTTTTTCTCTCTTTTTCTACATCGTCGTTTATGCAATTAAGTCAGTATTTATACAAAATAGAATTTGGCTCTCATAAACGGTTTTTCATTATTTATACATGATTAAATAGTAAACTACTTATATGATATATGCTCATGCAATACATGATTTCCAAAATATAATACATTTAATGCATAAAATCAATGTATATAAATGCATGGACCTACTTATCATATATTTCTAGATGATGTCTCATTTTAGTGGATTAATTACTTTATTAAGTCTTGTGAGACTCATACCTAGGTTTACCTAACCTAGACTCAATATCTATGGCAACCATCTTAGACTTCTAAAACGATAATAAAGAATTATGACATAAGTCTAATAAGACACCACTTGAGCCTTCGGCATGTTGATTGTTGAGCCATCTTCAAGCTTTAGCTAATTCCTTGTCTTCATCAAAACATAGGCAAATGTTGTTAATGCAATCCTTGACGCTTTGCACTCTCAGCTAACACCTTTCTCATCCATTATCGATTCCCGAGTTCAAAATTTCTATCTCAAATATCAATTTATATATCCTATTTAGGCTTAATTTGAGTTTTCTTCATTTTCAGAGCCAAAATTTTCTAACAACTCTCAAAGAAATTGTGTAGCTGAAAGTCGGGGTGCGACAATACAATTAATACATATATTTTTCTTTAAAATATGACATATTCCTTTCAAGCACTACACAATTTTGATATTAAAGAATAAGAATCTACTATTATGTTTTCCTTAATTATTCAAGAATTTTCAAGCATTCAGGACTTTCAAGAAATTTAAGTTATTATTCTTTCTTTTAATTTTGCATAAAAAGTGCATTTTTTTAACAGACTATTGAATTATATTTTTGTTTCAATACTAATTTTTAGAATATTACATTTTAGCATTAAGTAATTGCATTTTCTAAAGGTATATTTTATTTTTGCATTAAGTATAGAAAATAATTAATTGAATTACTATAATTTTCATCATTGGAATCATGGAATAAATTGAGGAAAGTGATGAATACAAATTAAAGGCCCTTATTTGTAATATGGAATCTGAAAGACAATGAAAACAATACCTAATCTTAGTATGTAAAATACTAAGAATAATGATTAGGCAATGGAAAAATTACAATTTTGCATTGGCAAACTTAGTCACTCCCCTTAAACTGACCCTTCAGTTTTTGAACTTGTGCATGATCAAGGAAGGTAGTCTTTTCCACTATGGCAGAATCCAAATTATTTCCAAACAATGCGACATCAAAAAGTTGAACGCTAGGCTTTACGCTACTAAAAATAACATTAGCCGAGGCTTTTCCCTTACCAACATTTAATGCAAAATGCAACAATCCTTTTGGTAAAACTATAATGTTTCCCTCTGATATGGTCTTCACAAAAGCAGTATTACTATCTGATGATATAAAACCAGCGGTGAGATTACCTTGCAACATTATTATTACCTCATCGGCATCAACGTGAGTGTGCATTGGGACTACACCTCCTTCCTCTATGTCGAACCGTGCCATTGAAAAGCCAAGCCCATTAAGGGATGGAAAATTATCAACAGATGCAAGGGTGAATGAGAAATTGAAAATATTATTTTTTCCTGGTAAATAGTTAGAAAATACAAAGTCATCCACTGTTACTGTGGAAGGTGGCTTGCAGGGATACCCTGCTGGAGTCCGTGCTACTTTTAAGTCTGCTATGCAAAAGTCTATTGGAGAAACATGGGAAGTGGTTGATAAGAGAAATGCAAAGAGGAAAAAAGTACGAAACATTATTATGGAAAGCAGTGAGAGACAAAAGTGAAATAAGATCAATGTATGTAATTATGGTGTGCATTTTATATTGTCCTTATAGTGAAAATTTTGAAATTTTATTAATCACGTTAAGAAGTAGAGTTTAATATTTATATATTGTTAGCGTAAATTAGTTTTACATTATAATAACGTCATCCACTTTTTTATTTGTGTTATTTTATTTAAGACTCAATAGTAGTTAATACATGGATAATATATTACTAGTGTAAAAGCTGATGCATAAAGTATTTTCTATCTCAATATTTTAATTACATAAAGTATTTTCCATCTAAATGATTGGAGAAGTTTATTTGAATATTTAAGATTTTTCATCTGAAGTATTTTCCATCTCAGTATTTTAACTACGTAAATCTTGATTCCTTATTGTATATAGGAATTTGTAGGAGCAAGAAAAATAGGTATTTTCCATCTCAATATTTTAACTACGTAAATCTTGATTCCTTAAATATATAAAGTATTTTCCATCCAAATGATTGGAGAAGTTTATTTGAATATTTAAGATTTTCCATCTAAAATATTTTTCGTCTCAATATGTTAACTACGTAAATATTGATTCCTTATTGTATATAGATTTACAGGAGCAAGAAAAATAGGTTAGTAAATCATTTAAATAAGCTTCCTCGATTGTAATTGACAACTAAGCTTAGAACTTTAGTTTAGTGAATAATGCATTTTGAAGTAGTGGGCAATGAATAGCATAGTAATCAATGTCTAGCCTCAAACTTGCGTGTGGATTTCCGTCATGGTTTTATTGACTATGATGTCAATCTCATGTTCCATTAGTGTTTAGTAGTCCCCAACAAGCAAGAATATATTCATTTTTGTTTGATGTTTTCTTTTATTTATTATTATTATTATAATTAAATACACAATTTCTTTATTAGTAAATAATAATGAAAAAATTATTCTTTATCATATTTAGTGATTATTCTCATGAAATAAATTATAATAAAGATGGAGGGAAGATGATGACTTTACTTCTTTTTCTTTGATCAACTTGAAGTGGTTGTGATACATCACTTTTGATCATTGTAATTTACTTTTGGATAAGCAAGAAATAAATAATTAATAGATTTTTTTTAATAAATAGTTAATTGAAATAATAACAATAATATAATAATACAAAATTTATTTAATAGTAAATAGTAAATGGTAATTCTACATGAATATTTAATTAATTAATTTTAAATATATAAAAAATGATTAAAATAATATTCATATTAAGAATTATGCTAGTTGTAAGTATTCACTACTTTTACTTAATTCACCATTTGAACAGTTGCAATAGATCGCTCCGGATCTTTAGAACAAATAAAACATACTCAACCAACCGACCAAGTCTATATGAAGAAGTACTTAAGTCTTGATCTCATGTTGCATATAGTGACATATTTGTTGCAAGATAAACTCTATTGAGACATAGAAATAAAAACAATATTTTTGTCCTTAATATGTGAGTAAATGATTAATCAAACAAGTTTAAGGTATAAATGATCCATGTAATAAGCTTGGGCATCATCAAGTACATGTGGATGAGGTGCTAATACATTACCCAATCTACAATCGATTCCCGAACTTAGAACTCTAGTTTAATTACCAAATTTTCTAAAACTAGGCATAAATAAGAGCCTTTTAACTTGGTGGCGTTTCCAAACCACTAGTATGGGAATATTTTGCAGTGGAACAAATTTTTAATCTTTTGTGTTTCACATAATTTAATCAACATAAATTAAATATATTTTGGAAAAGGTTTGAAGACATAAATTAATTTAATTTCATTCTTAGCATAAATGAATAATGCAAGTCAACATTAACATAAAATTGGACATGCATAAATAGTAGGACATTAGTATCCATTAACATTTAAGGAATTTAAAATTTCCAAGTTAACATTCAGAAAATGATACATTTATTCCCTTATGTCAACATTTTGGTAAAAATCAATAAAAAAAATAATAGTTAATATTATTTTTTGGATACTACCAAAGGTATTTTATCACCTTTTGAGTAAGGAACTAATATATTTCAGAATGCATAACTGCATCTTTTAACAAGTGTTGTCCATAAGAACCAAATCATTAAACTTTTGGTCACCTTGGAAATTTATCGAGCCTTACCCGACTTGACCAACGCCTTAGCCTTATAGATATAATCAATATAGTACACCATTGACTTATTAATGCAAATAAATACTACACATATCTTCATATCATTACAACTAATACATAAAGATTTCCATTAAAAAATGACATATATTCGATTCAAACACTAAACAATTTTGAAATTAATGAATCAACTATTATATTTTCCTCCATCACTCAAAATATTTAAAGGCAGTCACGATTTTCAAGAATTTTAAATTATTATTGTTACTTTGATTTTGCTTGCATTTTTTTAACAAGGACCATTGAAGTATATTTTTGTTTCATTAGTAAATTTTCGAAAATTTTATTTTTTTTAGAATTAATTGATTACATTTTTTAAAAGTATATTTTATTTTCTTTATATATACTGCCATCATTTTACAATAAAATAATAACTAATTGCTTTAAACAAGAGGAAATGTATATTTGAATTAGGGATGGCAAAAATACCAGATCCATGGATACCTGCTAAAATACCTGCAACAGATACCCATAAAAATTGCTTATGAGTGAGAACAAATATCATAATATCGCTCTTAGGGTACCCGCATATTTATAAATTTAGTTTTATAATTAAACAATTTATATATGTTACACTTTGTGGGGAATAAAATACTGCAGGGTGTGTTTAAGCTAGTGGGTGGCACGCGTACTGTCGTCATGGGCCGGGGAGGTTGCATGACATTTCTGCGGTGTTACAGGTGACATGCTCAGTGTCGTCATGGGCCAGGGAGGTCGCATGACATTACTGGGGTGTTACACACTCGATAGACACGATGTGTCTGTCGCCACTAGTAATGATAAACTTAATAGGTACATAAATTTTATTATTCATGTAATAATTATTTTATATAGACTGATTATTAAAAATATATATATATATATATATATATATATATATATATATATATTAAAACATAAAAATTATTGGGTACCCGCGAAATACTCACTACTCAAATGGGTACCCGTAAACTGTGCAGGTATGAGTACAGGAAAGCACTACCCGCGTTCGTTCTGTCATGTTGATTTATGATTTGAAATCACACACTATTTTTATTTCAATAAGATTTCATATATAATTTATTTTGAAATTAGCTCCCATGAAAAAATAATTAAGTACTTAAATATTCAAATTCTAAATTTGAATCAAATTATTACGACCATTATAATGATGATATTTCTCGCTCAAAATTCAGTTATCATATATTTTATTCAAATTCCAAATTTCATATGGAATCACAATTAATTTTTCCTTTATTTTGTGAACCATCCACGCCCATGGAACGATGATCACGATTCAAATCTTAAAACCTTAATTTGACACCGCAAACATTAGCACTTCATGTTCTTCGAGATGAATTAAATGGTATTTGGATATCACAATATGCTCTAAACTAAATAATCTAATCATTGTAAATTTTAACTTTAATTTTTTTTTTCTAGTGTAAACTTTTACTATATGTTAAAATGGTAGAAAGTATGAACTAATTTTTTGATGAAACAAGAAAAATAAGAAAAGAGAAAGAGGAAGAAAGCTTAAAGAATTGATATTTCTAATTACTGAAAATTAATGAATTCAATTCCAATGAATAAAGGAATCACCATTTATATATGACATTGTCTAACTAACAACAATCGATTAACTATAATGTTAATCAATTAACGAATATAATATTACAACTCACAAACTGAAAACAACTAACATTTAATCGATTAACTACAATATCAATTTTAAATATTACACAATTAATCAATTAACTACGGTGTTAATCAATTAACTCACTTATAGAATTACAACAACTTTAACATGATCTCTCTCACTAATACTTAGATGTAACTGGTTATAGAAGATTGGTGGGAAGATTACTCTATCTCACTAATACTAGACTTGATCTCTCTTTTTCTGTCCAGCAATTGAGTCAGTACATGAGCCAACCAACAAATGCACACTATCAGGCACTCACTCACATACTTAGATACATCAAAAGGGCACCTGGTTAGGGCCATTTTTATTCATCTAATTCTACACTCCAACTGAAAGCATTCAGTGATTCAGATTGGGGTACTTGCACAGATTCAAGAAGATATGTTTCTGGTTATTGTGTTTTTCTTGGGATCTCTTTGATCTCTTGGAAATCAAAGAAACAAACCATTGTGGCTAGATCTTCTTCTGAAGCTGAGTAGAGAGCTCTTGCTGCTACTGTTTGTGAGCTTCAATGACTGACTTTCTTACTTGATAGTTTTCCCATTTTAGTCATCAAACCTTCACTTCTATACTGTGATAACAACTCAGCTCGATACATTGCAGTCAATTCCATGTTCCATGAATGAACCAAACATATAGATATTGATTGTCATGTTACGAGGGAAAGACTTCAAGCTCATCTTTTCCATTTGCTTGCTATTCCAAGCAAGGAGCAACCTGCTGATTTGTTTACAAAGGCTCTTGGTTTTTCTACTCTTTCATATCTTCTTCCCAAGCTAGGAGTTTTGAATCTTTAGAGAGGGTATTAGATGACATAAGGTCATTATTTAATGTGTACAAGCTGGTGTATAGAGATTATTATTCTTTTTTACTCTTTTCCATTATTTCTTCTTTTAGCTTCTTTTCTCTCATCCTACATAAAACTAGCTTCTCTTGGTTTTTCAAGATTATTAAATGAATCAATGATTAACTACACAAAATTCAATAGGAAGGTAAAATAAGAGGAGAAAACTTGAGGAAGTAACTTGTTTTTTTTGCTGGACATCATGGACCCATAGAAAAATAATTATTGGTAATGACAGTGATCATAGATAGTAGGTACAGTTTTTTTTATCTTGGTTGTGATTGTCATGGTCTGAGATTGACAAAAAATAAAGAACCATCGTGCAATCCTCCGAAAATGGGATTGGATGATGGTGCATTCAGGTTTTTTTGCATTTTGTAACCTTTGCAACAAATTTGTAATGTTTTTATATTAAATTGTTTAAAAACTTTTCATTTAATTATAAAAAAACTGTTGATAATGAAAGGTTTTATAACTACTGGTTAAGAGTCGAATAGTTAAATCGGATAATTGTGGTTTCTGGATATCTAACAAGGATATTAACTTAAATGCAAGATGCCGCATAGGCATTATCTGCCTTGATGTAAGGTGTGTCATATGGTGCTCTCTTTAAGGTGAAATATGATAGTTCTTTTGGACTATGATTGACAATATAATCAATAAAGGTGTAAGCAGTTCCGATTTAAATCACGAAACTAGTGGAACCGAACTAAATCGTAAATGTGAATCAATTTCTCGGTTCAATTTGGTTATTTTTTATGGAACGATTTATGTTCAGTTCGGTTCTTGATTTTAGAAATTTAGGAACCATTGGAATCGAACCATATGCTAAAGAAATAAATACTAGGGAATAATATTCTATTGTTGTTTGAATTATATTCTTCAGCCAATTTGGTGTCTTAAATTATCAATTTTGTGTGAATTAGAGTATTATATATGTTACTAAATTGTTATTATGTTAGTGTTATATATGTTATTACTTACTAAATTGTTATATATATATATATATGTGTGCTACTTTATCAGCGTCTTGATGATTTGGAACATATAGTCTAACTTTCCTGGTACTCGTTTTGAAACTAACATATACCGTAAATTGTTATACATGTATTGTTATAAATGTTACTAATTGTGAATTATAATGTTATATGTGTTATTATTACGTATGTTATTAATTGATATATATTACTAAATTGTTATGTGTTATTATTACATATGATATTATTATATATGTTACTAGAGAAAAAAATGTAAGCAATGACCTGTATGAATTTTGTACATTATCACTGCATCATTTACTATTCATATTTAATCATTGTTGACTTTACACTTACTGTACATAAATATTACACTCATGTTACTAATAGATATATATATGCTATTAATTGTGGATTTTTACTAATATATATGTGGTCATTCATTTTTTTTCTTCCTAAATTACATAATTTTTATATATATTACTAACAAGTAATTACAAGTTTCAATTTTTTACTATCTATTAATAATTTATATTTTCTGATAATAATATATAGTAGGGTTTTACATTTTATGGACAAACAATGTCCCATATAAATGTTTTTTAAGAAAGAAAAATAAGAAATAAATATGGAATTCATAAATAATATGGACTTCACTATCCATATTTTGTGTCTTCAAACCTTCTCCAAAATATCAAAATAAGTAAATCAAATTAGATTAAGTTAATTTGATACCAATTTAATTATGTTGTATTTTTAAAATACAATAATTTCAATTGGAATAATAAGTTAAGGATGTCGAGTGATTTTTATCTTTATTTTTCAGTTTCTTTATATAATGAAAAAATAATTTTTAATAAGGTTAGTGACCCTTTAATTTTCCATAAAAATAATAATAATAGGTATTAAGTATCTTTTGCGATTTTTTATAGCATCTAAAAAGATCGTTTTTATCTAAAGCAATAATCTTAAGATTGTTTAAAACCGCTAAAATATTTTATCTAAAAAGAAGAGATTTCGACTAATTTTATTTTTCTGGAGACCAAATAATTATTTTTTACTCACTTAGGAGTATTACAATAATTTTTTGGCTTTAAAAAACTTATTAATCACAAAAAGTTACTTTTTATGTCTCGATTAAAAAAGACTTAATTTGACTTTTTAAATAAATTCGTATTTTTATTAATAAAGGTAAGAATTTGGACTTATTACATAATTATAAATTACTATTTGTATTTAAACATGTGTTGATGAATGAAGTAAAAACAGATGATTTTCAATTGCAAAAAAGAATCCTAAGACAACTAGAAGTAATGGGTTGGGAATTATACATTAATAGAGGAGAAATCATCAATCATTTCAGATTTTAATCATAGCTGAAGTTTAGGAAAATTTAATTTGCCATTGATTTTAAAAGATATATATTTACAACTATATATATTTTAAAGTGCCTAATGAAAAGACACTCATCTTTTTACAAAAAACCACACTAAAAAAGAACTCTGGACATTGTTTAAAAAACTGCCAAGAGATAGCGATTCGATGTGAGCAAATACACTAAGAGCTCGTGTTATTCATTTCACACAAAATCTTGGCCATCCATCTTGTACACCTTTCAGCTTCAGAGTTGACTTTCACTGATAACCAATCACATTTAGAAACATCATCCATCTTTGTTGTGCCCTACCACATTGGACTACATTACCCGTTTGAACACTGGATTTCATGTGGTGGTGTGTACATGATCTATCTTGCACTCCCTTATCCCCCCAACGCAAACCACCCACGTGGACTCCACCATCTCCTCCTCTTATCATCATCATAGGGAGCCACTCATTTCGCGATATGTAATCAATGAATTCTAGTCCTGTCCGCAACAAATCACTTCTTCCTCATTTTTGAATTTTCAGCCTCCCTCACCATCAGGTATTTTTTTCATGCATGTAAAAATTCAGATAATAAAAAATAAATTTACTAGAACTATGATAATAGCCTCTAAATAAATAAAAAACTTCAATGGGTAATAACAATGATTTTAATATTAAAAACCAAGATAGTCCTTTTTCTTAACAACTAATTAACAAATTCTCTTCTTAAATAAATAAAAGTTACCACTAATTAAAAAATAATGAGGACTTCTCACTATAATTAAAATTGAAATTAATAAAACTATTTGATTTAGAAAATATTTTTATGTGACAATTTTTATAATCATTTTTTAAATAGATACTGTTTTTTGAGAATTAATCAAAGATGAGGTAAAGTCGTAGTATCACTTCTTATCCTCATATCATTTTTAAATGGTCATATTAAGATACTTCTATTCATTCGATTAATTCTTAAATTAATAAAAAAACAATGTTTTTCCATATTTAATTATTAATTGACTACAACAATAAAAACAAAAAAATGTATTATAAGTTCCAAATCTCTCCTTAAGACGACATGAAGTGCTGACATTAGCTTTTGTTTCTTCACCCTTCTTAAGGGATAATGTTTCACTATTTTCGAACCTTGTTAAGATGGAATGTGACGCGAATATTACCTTCTACTACTTTGCTCTTCTTAAAGTGGATAAAACTTTAATATCTTAAATCTCTTTTAGATGTGATGCAGTGTGGAATTGTGGATATTAGCTTATGTTGCTTCACCCTTCTTAAACGAGATAAATATAAATCAACCAAATTTTTTTAATCAAACAAATCTATTAATCAACATCACTCAAGTTTCTTTTAATAAAAAAACATAACTACATAGTCTTGATTTCCCTATTCCATGTAGGGATACGTAGAAGCAATATTAATTCTTGTGAGACACAAAAATTAAAAATATAATATTTTGGTTTGATAGTCAAATTTTTAAATAATTTAAGGGTATAAAAGTCATGTTATTAGTAAGGGTATCATTTTAATACGAGAAGATGAAGTGATAATACCTTCCCCGATCAGTAACTGACTCTTGATCTTAGAACTCAGATTCAAAAGACCAAATCGTCCAATTTGGGTTTGAGTAGAGTTTTCCATGTTTTAACCACAAAAAATATAGTGACGACTCTAAAAGAGGTTGTGTGGCCAAAAATCGGGGCACGATTTTTGGCAACTCCACTAGGGATTTTTTTAAGAGAGTCAAACGCAGTTGCTACTATTTTGCATGGACTTAGGTACCCCTATACTTAAAAAATAAATAAATAGATATACATAATTTTAGTCATTGCTCCAATGTAATTAATATTTATTTATTTACTTATTTTTTATTATACTCACTCATGTTTTGTACAACTTTTGGGGTGAAAATTTGTTTTATAATTTGTATGCTTCCTCATACACTAAGAGTACACTTGAGCTTGTAGACACATTTGTCCTATCACCGAGTATTAGATATTAAGATGGAGATAGAAGGGGCATTCGCTTTTTTGGAGTTAGATTTTGTCTCTTGGCATTAGCATGATGGGTTCCTAGTATTGTGAGTTAGGCGCTCGAGCGACACGACTTCTCTTGTTCCTAATAGGTTTCATTTCTTTTAAGATTGGAGGAAATCTAGTAACATAGAAGTCTACAGCCTTTATCGAGTCCAATTTAAATCAACCCTAAACATTGCCATAGGGTCGTGGTTGTTAGACTATCCAAAACTTTGTAAGTTAAAGTCTATCATAAAATGGGATTTATCAACCCAAATAAGTTTAAATCTATCACTCATGCTTTAATGATAGAGGAAGGTCATTGCACTATGACGACCTTATGGCACGACAATGGCTAACCATCAATGAATATCCATAAAAAGGTTCCATACCCAAGGGTGATTTCGTTTTTCCTTTAAAAAAAATTGGAGCTCATTTGTGGTTATGCCATTTAATCTCAAGGTATAATCATGAGACCCGTTGATAGGCTCGGAGCCCTAGGGATAATTTTTGTTTCCTCTTTGGATAACTTGGGATTATACCATCATATTCTAATAGGCCATAACATCATAGTAGGTGTCAAATTCACCGTGACATACACTTTACTTTACTATCATTAAGGCTATATTCCCCTAGATAAGGTCTATCTCATTCTAGGGGCATACAAAATACATAATATCATCACACACTCCATCCATGCATAAATTAAATCAAAATAAAAAATATATCATTCCTAAAAAATTCATCAATGCATAAATAAAATTTCATACATTCATCTACTTATTTATCCATTTATTCATGCATACACACATCCATAAAAGAAAAAATACATTATTTGAACATTCATTCACTCATGCATTCAAAAATATATAACTCAAATATTTATTTTCTCATTTATTAATTTAATTACCAATTCATTCATGCATTAAAAAAATAAAATAAAAATCATCATTCGATTGCTCATGCTCTCATTCACTCATAAAAATATACGATATTCATACACATATATACTTCTTCATCAATTCATCCACTTATTCATAAAAACTAAAAATAGACCAGTCAAACATTGCCTTTCATGCATTACTATATCATGCATTTTAATCTGTTATATCGTCATTAAATATCCTACTTCATTATCAAAAAAGGCATAAAAAATAAATCATTGTAGACCATTTCACATATATCATAACCTTCATGCATTCCAAATCATATGCATCATAAATTTCATTCATCAAGTAGCTTTAAGCATTCAAAAAATTCGAATGTGTTCCTTATCTACACCTCCACGCATTTTCATGCATCGAAAATTGCAATTTCACATCATTCATACATCACCAAATGAATCAAATGCATATTCATGTGCACGTCATCTAGTACATGTTAAAGGTTAGTATTAGTTGTAATTCATGCATTATTTGAATAATAAGTTGTATTTCAGTCCATGGACCATGCATAAAATAATTTACATGCATTTCATGATCCAATCAGTTTGAGGTTTGTTTCAAGATCACTATTGTTAGGCTTGGCTGGAAGCAATCATTGTTGATGATGTAGAAATTCAAGAAAATATTGACATTCCCAGTTTGTGATCAAGACAACATGTCTAAACTTGTCGCACACGACGAAACAATGTCTCCTACCCTAGTTGAACAAAGGACCAATTTGAAAATGTTTTTTCACTTGAGGACTCAAGACAAGGTCAAACACTCTTAACTCACCCATGTTTCATTTTTCATAAGTAAATGTTTACTTTTTAATGAGTACAAACTAATGCATTGATCTTGTAAATTTCAACATCTCATACGTCTCCCTAAATATAATGACGCAAATATAAGACCCAAAATGATGGACGTTTTCAGGTAGATCTTTCTGATGACACAATACATTTTTATAATTCCCAAACACTAAAGAGATATCCTGAGTCATCCCATTTGAGTCTAGACATCATGGAAGAAGATTATTTTTGAATAACCCTCAATATGTCAAAATATTTGGAGAGGATATATTTTCAATCATTTTCCTTGACATTCAAAATAGTTGTAATTCATGTGATCGAAGGACAAAAGATTACAAGGAATGTTCCACGCTTAAAATAAAAACAACGGGAAATATAAAAAAAAACTGGCTAAAAATTCTCAATTAATATCTCATGCAAAAGTTAGGGCAAAAGTGGAATATCAATGATCACAAAAGGAATATTTTTTAGAAGAAAGGTGAAAGCCTCATACCCTTTTTATGAAAAACCCTAAGCCTAGCCACGATACATGATCAAAAAGACCTTTTCGAATACTTATTTTCCTAAGTTGTGCATCATGATAGAAAAAACTGACTCCACTAATCTCATAAAATCTTGATAAAAAATATCTTATCTTTAAGTTGTGCATCATTTTCAAACTATTATCGTCTCCACCTCTACTCAAGCTCAAGCCCAAATTAAATTCTATCATAAACACATCAACGTGTGCGTCCCATCACAAGCTAAACAACACATCTACACAAGCATAAACCCTAAATTAAAATTTATCATCATTACCATATCATCACTCGTAGCTTAAATATTTCCCAAGTTTACATAACCAATGTTTTAGTATTTCTTTCAAAAAGTCTTATGCATGAAATAATGAGTATTAACGAATAGAAATGATTTGTGGGCTAAGACTTTCCAGCCCAAACATACTAGAGCAATTTGAACAGAATGATGGCTCTCATTATGTCACATTGAGGTAGTTTTTGAGTTCATCACAAAGTTTGAATAGATGGGTTTTCTTGCCTCTAAGAAAATTAATATTCATTTCTTTACTAGTTACTTACAATGATATCTTTCAAACCTCAATTTGCTAGTTATTCGATAAACAACAAGTAAATAGTGACAACTGCGAACATCCAATTTTGTTCTGCCCAAAAATCATACTTCTTCAAAAACTAAGTATTGACAAAAAATATTTTATTATAAACATTTATTGAATCATTTAAGATTGACTCTTATCAAAATTTGATCAACAGGTAAATTAAAGTTGCAATATGAACATAAACAAATTAAATCTGATCATGTAAATTTGGTACCAATTTGATTATGTTTCATTTTTAAAACACAATAATTGCAAGTGGAATAAATTATGGATATCGAGTGATTTTTATCTTTATCTTCATTTTCTTTCTATTATAAAAAATTATATTTAAGAAGGTTAGTGGCCCTTCAATATTCCATAAAACAAAGTATTAAAAAAGTAATAAGATAGGTATTAAGAATCTTTTGTAATTTTTTATAAAATATAAAAATATCATTCTTACCTAATGCTGTAATATTAAGATTGTTTAGAATTACTAAAATACTTTATTTATATATGGGGATTTCACCACCCGTTTGAACACGGGATTCCCTACGGTGGTGCGAGCTCCATCGTCCATTTAATCAGAACCAGCTACGTGGACTCCATCATCTACTCCTCACCTCGTCATCATAGGCAGTCACTTATTTTGCAACATGCCACCAAGGAATTCTAATCTTGTCTGCACTGAATCACTTCTTCATCCTTTGAATTTTCAGTCTCTCTCACCTCGAGACATATTTTTTTAATTTTTTTTGAGTGCATGTAAGAATTAAGATAATATAAAATAAATTTACTAGAAGTATGATAATAGCCTCTAAATAAAAAACTAAATTTAGTTCGTAATAGCAATGATTTTAATAATAAAAACCAAGAGAACCCTTTTTCTTAGCAACTAATTAACAATTTCTCTTTCAAAATAAATAAAAGTTACTGTTAGTTAAATAATAATCAAAACTTCTCACTATAATTAAAATGACAATTAATAAAATTATTTAATTTATAAAATATTATCACATGACAATTTTTATAATCATTTTGTTAAATATGTAACTTTTAGTAATTAATCAAAGATGGAGAAGAATTATGATATCACTCCTCGTCCTTTTATCATCTTCGAATGATTATGTTACGAAACTTCTATTCATTCGATTAACTCCTGAATTAATAATAAAATATGATTTTCTTAATTTAATTATTAATCGATTACAACAATAAAAACCAAAAAAATTGTATTATAATTTACAAATATCTTGTTAAGACGGGATGTGGAGCTTCTGCTGCTTCGCCTTTCTTGAGGGGATAATATTTTACTATTTCCAAACCTCTTTAAGATGAGATGTGATGCGAACACTAGCTTATGTTTCTTCGTCCTTCTTAAAGGTGATAGAACTTTAATATTTTAAATCTCTTTTAGATAAGATCAGTGTGAACATTAGTTTCTGCTGTTTCACCCTTCTTCAAAGAGATAAATATAAATCAACAATTTTCTTAATCAAACAAATCAATTAATCAATATCACTCAAGTTTTTTAAAAAACCAGAACTACGTATCCTTTAGTCAAATCAATTAAGGATACGTAGGAGCAAGATGAACTCTTGTGAGACACAAAAAATTAAAAATAAAGCATTTTGCTTTGATTGTCAAAGTTTTAATTAATTTTAAGGGTATAAAAGTCCATGTTATTAGCAACTGTACCGTTTCAATACGCGCAAAACATGTGCTAATACCTTCCCCGGTCCGTAACCGACTCCCGATTTCAGAATTCATGTTCGAAAGACCAAATTGTCCAATTTGGGCTTAGGTAGAGTTTTCCAGTTTTAACCACAAAAAACATAGTAGTGACTCCTAAAAAGGTTATAAGGCCAAAAACCGGGACGCTACACAACTTGTAGTATGTAATAAACTAGGAGTAATGGTTTGGCAATGGAAAATAAAAATTCTTCATTGGAAAATTTAGCCACTCCCCTTAAACTGGCCCTTAAGCTTTTGAACTTGTGTAAGATCAAGGAATGTAGTCTTTTTCACTAATGTAGATAAGAGAAAAGCAAAGAGGTAAAAAAGGAGACATTGCATGCTATCGAAATATAAAAACTAACAAAGAGAGATACAAGAGTGAGATCATTATGAAAATTATTAATTACGCTAAAAAGTAGAGTTTAATATTTATATATTGCTAGCGTAAATTGGTTTTACATTGTAATGATATCATCCACCTTTTTATTTGTGTTATTTTATTTAAGAATCAATAATAGTTAACATATGAATAATATATTATTAGTATAAAAGCTCTTATATTGTCAATGTATAAAGTATTTTCTATTTCAATATTTTTATTACATTATATGAATTCTATAAAGTTGAAGACCAACATTGATGTCATTTTTTATTTATTTTATATAGTAAAGGGTTCCACTAAATGATATGAGAGGTTTATTTGAATATTTAAGATTTTAAATAATACAATATTTTTATTTCAATAACATTTAATATTTGAATTTCACTAAGTGAAAAAAATTCTTATGAAAGCCTTCCAAATATGAATAAAATCACAATCATTATAGTTATAATATCCTTATTGTATTTCTCAATCATAATTAAATTACAATCATTATGGCAAAATATGTCTAAGGGGTATATAAGTAATTAAACATGCGTAATTTCTATATCTCAACTTTACCCTTGCTACTATATAAATACCAAATATGTCTAAAGGATATTCATGTAATTAAACATGTATAATTTATTTAATTTCATTTATATGATTAATTTATGTTACTTTTTAAATGGAGAACATATTATGTTCTTTGAAACACTCAAACACTAAACAACTTAGCTTTTTTATGTCATATTCTCCATATCTGAAGATTATCTCATGTTCATCTTCGATCCAATTTTTCAGATAAGGAAGATTACAATTTTGAGTAAGTGCCAAAATACAATCAAATCAATTATTAAAGACTTATTCTTTCGTTGAAGATACATCTTTTGTAATAATTTATATCTTATAGAGATTCTACATTCAATCCCAAACTATAGTCAAAATTAAATACAAAAAATATGATATAATTCTCTAAACAAAAAATATGATATACTTCTTTTGCAATCATTATTGTTATAATATCTCTTTCCATTTTGAAATGTAAACACCCAATTAAATTCGAACAATAAAAAAAATATGAAAATCAAAGAAACTAAAAATGAAGGGATTGGGTAATATATTAAATTTTAATTTGTGTGAAATATAAAATATTTTAATTGGAAAATAGGATAATATGAACAATTGATGATGTTTAGGCTAGATATGTTATCATTTATTAATTGTATCCCGTTTTAAAATTAATTATCAACAAATAAATTTTGATAGGTCAATACGAGTAGGAAGTGTATGTAAGGTCCTATATATTGTCATTTATTAGGTGTATCTCGTTTTAAAATAAAAGAAAGTACCCAACCATCTACTACTTAGTTTCTTAAAAAAATTAAAACATATTCAACCAATCAAACAATTTTATAGCAAAGAACTACGTAAATCTCGACTCCCTTTTACATATAGGGATTTGTGGGAGCAAAATAAATAGGTAAGTAAATAATTTAAATAAGCTTCCTTAACCCATAATTAACAATTAAACTTAGAACTCTATTTTAGTAACTAACACATTCTGAAGTAGTGGCTAGTCCACACTAAAGAAGAAGAGTAGTATAGTCATTAATGTCTAGCCTCACACTTGCTCGTGGATTTCCATCATGGTTCTATTTACCATTATGTCAATCTCGTAGGCTAGTAGTGCTTAGTAGTCCCCAAGTAAGATATTATTAATTTTTGTTAATTGTTTTCTTTTATTTATTTATTATCATATTTGAATACACTATTTCTTTGGTAATAAATAATAATATATATATTTTAATAATAAAATAATTATTTTATAATACTTAGTGATCAATCTCTTGAAATAAATTATAATAGAGATGGAAGGAGGGACTTCTTTTTCTTTGATTATCTTAGAGGGGTTGTTATATGTCACTTCTATTCTTAAAAATTTAATTTTCAATAAATAATTAATAGATTCCTTAGAACAAATAAAACACGGTCAACTAACCAACCACTCAACCAATAATTCTATACAAAGAAGTACCTAATTCTTGATTCCATATTGCATATAGGGACACATAGGATCAAGATAAACTATTTTCAGACATAAAAATAAAGACAAAGTTTTGTCCTTAGTAAGTGAGTAAATAATTAATCAAATAAGTTTAGGGTATAAATGATCTATGCAATAAGCTTGGGTACTGTCAAGTACATGCAGTTGGTGACGACTCCAAACCGTTAGGAAGATGTTGTTTGTTCCACCATCATCGACTTAATTGTGGGGTTGGTTTTATTTTAATCAAGTTTGTATGCTTCTCGACACACACTACACAATACACCTACATTTTGCACACACACATACCCTATGTCAAGGTATTGGAGATATTTTAGTATAGGATGAACACTCGCCTTTTTGGCCATGACTTTGTGTCATCTCTCATATTTGTAGGATGGATTACTCATATTGTTATTAGTCTTGTGAGTAAGGACTTTGAGCTAGTCTTTCGTCTCTAACTCCATTATATTTGGGTTTCGTTTCTTTTAAGGGGATATAATCTTGGGACCATGTATAAGTATAGAGCCTTCTAAGGAGTACATTATTAATCTACCTTAGAACTTTATCCGATGATGGTGAATTTTAGATCTCCCAGAAAACCTTGTAGGTTGTACGCCATGTTAGTCACGGGAAACATACCATCTTTTTTCTTGATAATTGATCCATAGTTGATTATACGTCAATTATCATAACCATAATTGATCTTGCATTGTGTAATCGATTATAAATGGATTAGAATGAAAAAAATTACTTCATAATTGATCATCTAAAGAAAGAAGACAAAATGTGCAGATTGAAGCATGAAGTAACCTCACACATATTTAACCCCTTTTAGGTAATTCTAGAACTTTGTTTACCTAATAATGACCACTTCTATTAGACCAATAATTAGTGTCGAAGCCAATTGGTAGGTGGCAATTAACCAAGGCATTAGATTCATATTAGATAAGTTCAATGGAACTAGTATATTTGGATTATGGAAAAATAGGATGAATGACGTGTTGAATGGATAAAGTCTGTCAAAGGTACTATATGGGGTTAAACTAGATGATTTGAATTAAGAAGAAATACAGTAATAGAATGTTCATGTTGGATTTAGAAACCTAGAAATCCATGTATTGGAATTAGACCTAGGTGGATATATGGATTTAAGTGGAACATTAGGCTGGGAGCCAGGTGTTGGCAATGACTCCCTCGTTGTCAAAGACGATGATTTTCTCTTAGAAGAGAATTGGTGAATCTATAAAAACATTTTTCAGTTGCGCGATAGAGAAGGATTTCATGTTGCTAGAAAATCCGTTATTGTACACTTGGAATTGGCAAGGTGTTTAACAAAATGCATTGGAATAGATGCAAGTGTGAAACTAACACATTTACCTAGGTGCAAGTTTAACATAAATACATTGGTAGAGATGCAAGTGTAACATGATCACATTGGTTAGAGATTTAGAGTTTAAGATAGGTCAAATCATTATTGGGCTTGGATGTTGGGTGTGTAACACGGGCACTGACTGACATGAATGCCTAGTGTAACATGGACATTAACACATAAGCAAGGTGTCGCATAAGCATTGGCTGATATTGATGCACATTGTGCAATGTGAAATTCTTCTAAGGTGGAGTATGGTAGTTCTTTTTAATTATGATTGTCGGTATAACTAATGATGGTAGTTGTTGATGTTTTTTCACAAAGCTTTATGGTTCAATTGTGGTTGAATATTGAAGATGACAATTGCTAGTAGATTATGTTGTAGAAATTTCCATTGTGTCAAAAAACTTCGTGTCGTTCGATGGCTAGAAAGCATGTTCTATTGAACAATGCTTCAAGTTTGGAGAAGCTACACTACAAGTATGAAGAGTTGGGCACTTGATAAAATAGTTAAAATTAATCAAAAATGCTTATGTTGAATGGGGAGCATAATTTCATGTAGAGGAAGTCCCATGGTGAAGATGGTAAAGAGAGTTTTGCATTAATCAAGGGTGAACGATATATTCACTAAGGTGAAGATTTTTTATTAAGTTTCCTAAGAGGAGGAATACTCTCTAAGATAGACATTGTTGTATAGATTTCCCATAAAGCATGACATTTCACTAAAGTCCCACATTACCTAAGGTTGAAGTGGGTAAGAGAGACCAAAACTATATGCAGGTTCAAGTTCCTTGTTATATATTGCTCTAGTTAGAAACACCTAATGAACTTGGGCCTATTTTAAGGGGTCACAGTAGTGGGCTATAGATATTGTATAAACCCTAATTTTGGGTATTATAGTTTATAATCTCAATCTCTAATAATTTATTGATAATCACTGAATGCTCCCAAGATGTAGGTAAAATTGGTCAAACCTCATTAACAGGTTCGATTGAATTCTTTTCTTCTAATTATTATCATTTATTTATTTGATTGGTTATGATTAACGGTCCATAATAATCATATCCGTTGTACCAACAACTTTTTATCATTTACTTTGTGTTGAAGAAATAACTCACTTCACAAATTTGTATAGGGTTCCGTTAAATAAGTGGAAAAATTTATTGTGAATAAGATTAATGATTTGGCATGACACACTACTTTTGTTTCAATAACACTTGTTATTTGAATTTGACTCCCGTAAAAACTATTAAGTACTTAAATATTCAAATTCGGAATCAAATCACAATTATTAATATTGTTATTATATCTCTTACTCAAATTTCAAATCTAAATCAAATTGCATTTTGCTTTTACAAATACTTTCTCCCTAGCTCCCTCAATATCATGGTTTCTATTGCTGCATTGTGCATTTCCATTTTATCCAGTCTGCATTAACTAATAGTATATATTCCAAAATGTTGACTTTATACCTTCAATTCGTAATTGAATAGAAGCTATGTAAGAATATAATAGCATATTGGTTAACATAGGCTGATGAGAGATTACCATGAGATCCTTAACCAAATGGTCCAAGACAGGTGACATATAATGATCATAACCTTTCCCCATTTCAATTGGTAGAAAACATACATGTGCATAATAGATATTCCTATTATTTCTTTATTATGTATTCTATATCTTTTATGGTTAATAATTAATGAATATATAATTTAACTTAAACATCCCATTTTATTTCCCATGAGAAAATAATAATAGAATTAATCACTAAAAATGATAATATAATTATTGAGTGAAGATAGAATTGAAAAATAGTTTGATTACACCTGAAATTGTAAAATAATAGTAGTTTTAAAGTTTAAAAAATATAGAAGAGGTACTAGTACTTGAGGAATATTTTGCAGTTACACAAATATTTTAAACTTTTGCGTTTCAAATAATTCAATCAACATAATTTAAGTATTTTAAATCGACCACGTTTATTCTTTCTGAAGTTGTTCTAGAATTTAGTTCGCATTTAATTTTATTCTAAGACATAGATGAACAATGCAGGTTAACATTAAAATAAATTTGGAATGCAGAAATAATAAGGACTTTACAATCCATTAATATTTACGGAATCTGAAGATTCAAAGTTAATATTCACAAAATGATACATTTACTCCCTTATCTTAATATTTTGGCAAAATTCAGTAAAAATAATAGTAAATATATATTACTCCATTAAGTGAATCAGAAAATTATTTGGGATTTGCAATCCCTTAAATTATGCAACAAATTTTAAAGTGAAAATCAGTTCGCTTGCAATACTTTGCCTATGTTTTAATGAAGTCAAGGTTCTATTAAAACTTGAAGATGACTCAACAATCAACATGTTTTATGCTCATTTTGTCATATCTAGACTAGGATATAATTAGAGCCACTATTCTAAGTAGTCTGGGATGTGTGACGTAGTAAGTGAGTATAGGTGAGGTGAACATAGGTGCTAGTCTCTCAAGCCATCTTAATTATCATATCATATTCATGAGACATATCATCTAGATAATTGTATGTTCATGTATTAATCATACATGTTATATGCGCATACTAGGCATAATATAATTGCTAGAATATGTATATATGTTGTGCATAACATATGAGAAGTTTACCTTTTGAACCATGTACTTTAATGTAAAAGTTAATCGATTAACGTGGTGACTTAATCGATTAACTCAACTGCTTTTCTGTTAAATCAGTGTTTTCTGTTACAACTGTTTTCTGTGTCATTCTGTGGCATGGTTAATTGATTAACGGGTAGCCTTAATAGAATAACAGGTCTGTTATTTGTTATAACTGATTTCTGTTTTAACCGTTTAACTGTTTGCAACGAATCTAACTGCCAAAACTACTTGTTATAAATAAGAGACAACTTTTAGAAAATCATAGCATTGCATTCTATTGTATAGGGCTGATTTTAGAGATCATTTTTCATTTTGTTTTACTATTTTGCAAGAGAGTTGCATGTGTGAGAAGAGAGTTGTTATGTTGAATTGATTTCTGATTTTTGCATATTGTTTTACATATTCATACATATTTCATATGCTCATTCTTACCTTGCTCACATGTTCATGCATTATATAGATTGATAGAGAGATTATTTGATTTCTGTTTTTGATTAACTCACATGATTCTTGATGGCTTGAGTGATTAGTGAGTGGGTTAGTCTTTAGATCTTTTCTTGTAATATTTCAAGCATTATTGTGCTTAGTATACCTTACTGTTTTAATCTGTTTTTGTGTATTTCTGGATTAATCTCTTAGTGTCGTATCACCATAGAGATTGAGATTCTTCACCAAGGCTGGAAGGTCTTGATTTGAGGACAAGAATCTTGGCTATGGCTGTTTCGTGAGAAATGTTTTCTCAGACGAAGGGTAGAGTCAAACCAAGGATTTAGGGGTCCTAGATTTCAAGAAAGAAGCGTCATACTCATATGTGCTTGTAATTGAATTGGTGTGTGTATTCATACTTTTACTCAATATTGTGAAGAAGAAAATCTCCCTAGATCAGAAGGGGAGGTCTGGATATAGTTTGCAGTGGACCGCAAACGAACCAGGATAAAAATCCACTTGTGCACTCTTTTTCTCTTTGAATCTTCTTTTTGTTTCTTGTTATTTTAAATTGAATCTGTAGCTGATATTTTGGATATTCGTTTACTGCCATATGCTTATTATTTGTGCTTAAAAATATCTGTTTTATTTCTGTTCAAGTGATTTTAAATAATTGTGCAATTTGCCTCTCTGATCATTCTGTTCTGTGCATGAGTTAATCGATTAAGACTAGGTGTTAATCGATTTACTGAGCTGTTTCCAGAAATTGGGTTTTGGTGCAAGAAGCGGTAATTGATAACCGCTACACCTATTCAACCTCTTCTAGATGTTCCAAGGCCATTAATACCTAACAAATTGAATTTTCTTTGTAAACACCATTTCCTTCCATATGATACAAACACGAGATGGTATGTATAAATATGGGTTCCACTTGTCTGATTCGTTGAATAATGGGCAATTTATTTTGTCATACACAAATCACTAGTAAATAAAAGCAAACAAATTCTTTATGTATATATATTCCTATTTGAAAATGCCCCCATTCACCAATTTGTTGGTAGTTCAAGTTTTTTTTTTTTTTTTTTTTTTTCTTCTATGCAAAAAGTAAACCCCGAAAATTTCAACACCAACCAGAATGAAGATTTGAGAGGGGGGTTCCAAATCAGTGCATGTATATTGTCCCCACAATATCTCGGACTACATGTATTGCATGTTTAGTGGGTATTTGTGAGTACTCAAAACATTATAATTTTAATTATATATTTATATAAGTTGTAATAATCAATATATAAAAATAATTATTACATGAATATTATGATATATATGTATATATATGATAAATTTATAGTCATAATCCAATAAATATAATTTATTATGGAATAATAATAAAGTACATGATATATATTATTAAAATAATAATAATAAACTATAATATATATATAAATTTTATTAAAACTAAATTTATAAATTTGGTAGGTATTGGGAATATCGTTCCCACCTGCAAGCTATTGTTTTGAGTATCCATCAGAGGTATTTCTACGTATAGATAATATTTTTTTTTTGCTATCCCTAATCAAAATTTATGCTAACCATTCCCATAATTAGTAATCTACTTTATAAACTAATGAAAAAAATGATAAATTGCGTGAGACTTCTAGGTGGATATCACTCTATCGTCACCGTACCCGTCATTAACATCACCCTCTATAATGAAAAAATGAAAAAATGATAATTAGTAATCTACTCTATAACATCACCTTGTCGTCACCGTACCCGATAGTAGCTCGGGTTTTCCCTCCTCCCTTGCTGCATTACTTGTGGAGGCGACACCTCTCTCCACCTGAACCCGTCAAGGCGCGGTTCATCCCCTCGCGGGTCTGGATATCCTGAATGGGAATTGTTGAGCAACCTCCTCTAGCGGTGCAACCTCCTCCACCCACCGAATTGCAAGTGGTTGAACTCGACCATTTCTGACCGTGGACAAAAGAGAGGACACCATACCGAGTAGGGTTGAAGTATATGGCAGCTTAACACGGATCTGCCTTCCAGAAAAGGATTACAAGGAAAGACCAGAGTACATATTTTTTAATCTATAGTTAGGCAATAGAAATTTGTTTCTATTAACATCTTGCAAAATAAAAGCGGGAGCCGAATCCCACCAAGAACTTGAACGGGAAAGAACGCCATAATTTGCAAGTTTGTCAGCACAAGAATTCCCTTCTCGAAATATGTGAGAAACTCTGAAGTTTATGCCAAGAACCTTTTGCCTACAGTGATGCCAGTAGTTTCTCAACTTCCAAGGAGCCTCCAGGTTTTCTTTAAAGATGTCCACAACCAAGCTAGAGTCACATTCAAGCCAGACATAAGTCCAACCTTTATGCAAGGCTAGTAACACCGCGGAAATGGCAGTAAAAAGCTCAGCATAGCAAGAGTCCTGGATATACAGATAAGTGGCAAAACAACCAATAGTGTCCCACGTACTGTTTCTGTACAGGCCACCTCCCCCAGCATGACCAGGATAGCCTTTAGCAGCACCATCATTGTTAATTTTTATCCATCCCTCATTGGGAGGTAACCAAAGGACTTCAGTAATATTAGGAGCAGGACAAGGATTGGGAATTACCTTAAAGGACCGGATTAGTCTGAACTCATCCAATGAAGGTTTTGAGACGGCCTTAGATTTGTTACCAGCGAAAGCAGTGTCTCTGAGAATCATTGTACAAGCATTGTTGAACGAGATTCTTTTTCCCTCGAATTTGATTTCTACAGAACCAGATAGTAGAGATAGTATGCAGGATGCTAGCCGCTAAAACCACTTTTAGATGGTTGCTCCAATTTAAATTACAAACTTTAAGCAAATAATCCAGAGAGGACCTGTCCAGAGGATAAGCAATTAGATTACTGAGCCAGTTCCATAATGAAACTGCCAGACTGTAGTCAAAAAACAAGTGCGACGAAGTTTCAGCATGGTGGTGACAAAGGTCACAAATGGAAGCCATATGGATTCCTCTCTTCTGCAGATTTTCATCAATTGGCATTTTATTGTTGTAAAGTCTCCAAATGTTGAAAGATTTGGAAGGGGGAATAACATTAGACCAAACTGACTTGCACTAATTTAAAGGATTATTACAAGGCTTGATGAAATTGTAAGTCGCCTTCAAGTTCAACAACCCATCAGAAGAGTGCATCCAAACCAATTTGTCACCCTGATCATAGTTAGAGACATGAATTTTGACAATGGAATCCACAATATTAGGATGACCCGTAGCCAACCAAGCAGGAATAATCCACCTCCGATTCTGAATGAACTGGTCCACCTTTGCCAACAACAAACCGTGGAGTTGGACAGGGATATTCAGGAGATCAACTAAAGGTGAACCAATCCAATTATCAAGCCAGTAATTGATTTTTGATCCATTTCCAACTATCCAAATACAATTATCAGAAACCTCATGCCAAACTTTCTTAATGTCAGGCCACACAAAAGATTTCACGTAGAAAGCATTTGGACAATCAACTCTGTAAAACCTTTGTCTATAAAAAGAAGCCCATTCCTTATTAGAAGATTTCATGTTCCAAGCAAGTTTGAGAAGAGCAGCATGATTGATCTCAAAAATAGATCTAAGACCCAATCCCCCCCTCTTTAGTAGGAGTACAAACTTTATGCCAGGAAACCGTGACCAACTTTTTGACTTTAGTATCACCAGACCAAATGAAGTTCCTAATGCTAGTATCAACAGAATTCAGCAACGCTTTAGGCCAACAGTAAACATGAAAACTGTAAGCAAGCATGCTATGAATGATAGACTTAACAAGCTCAACTCTTCCCATTATAGAAAGGGATGAACCTTTCCATTTGGAAACCTTATTTATAATTCTATCAGCAATAGGTTGCAGATGAATAGCTTTTGGTCTGCCCTTAAAAATAGGACCTCCCAAATAAGTGAAAGGAGTATTTCCTGCATGAAACCCCAACCAAGAAGATAAATTGGCAAGCTTCCTAGAGGAAGACTGGGCGGAGTAGAATTTTCACTTTTCAAGGTTAAGATTCTGACCCGAAGCAGCAGCATAGGAAGAAATCAAATTATTTAGAGCCAAAATATCTCGTTTGACACCTTTGCAGAATATCATAATATCATTTGCGTAAAGAACATGTGAAGGAGTACAAATTTGATTAGGCCCAGAAATAGAGTGAATTTTACCTTCGTTGTGAAGCTTAGTCAATCCTCTACTGAGAACATCTTCAGCCAGACAGAAGAGAAGCGGGAAAAGAGGGTCCCCCTGCCTAACCCCTCTCTTGCAACCAAAAAAACCAACACTTTGCCCATTGATAGAAATTGATAGCCTAGTCGACTGAAGGATAATTTTCACCCAACCAATAAACTTGTTATCAAAACCAAAAGCAGTGAGAGTATCTATCATGAAGGACCAATCCAGCGTATCAAAAGCTTTTTTTACATCGAGCTTGATAGTCAGGTTTCCCCCAAACGATTTGTAGTCAAGTAAATGGATTGCTTCAGAGGCAATGCAGATGCAGTCATGAATGTGTTTGTCTTTAATGAAACCCCTCTGCTAATTTGACACTATTAAGGGAGCAATAGTGGCCAACCTATCAGCCAAAACCTTAGTAATGACCTTAAATTGGAAATTAGCCAAGGCAATTGGCTTGAAATCCTCAATCTTGTCAGCACCGTAGAACTTAGGAATCAAGACAATTAGATTAGAATTAAGATTCGGCAGAATCCAACCCTGCATGAAGAACTACATGATAGAGCTGCACACATCATTGCCGACAATGTCCCAGAACTCTTGATAAAAACAACCACCAAACCCATCAGGACCAGGAGCGCCATCCCTATTCAAGCCAAAGACGACACTCTTAATTTCATCAGAGGATGGAATCAAAGTGAGCATGGAGTTCTGATCATTAGAAACCAACGAAGGAATGACAGACTGAATAAGCCCATTCTGACAAGTGTCATTTGTAGTAGCATATAAATCAGAGAAGTAGGATAAAGCATGATTAGCAATATCAGTTTGATCAATCAAGATATTCTCTCCCTGCCTAAGCATAGCCATAGATTTGGAAGAGTGTCTTATCTTAGCCAACTTATGAAAATAAGCAGTGTTTCTATCCCCACTAGTCAGCCAATTGATTCTGGCTTTTTCCTTCCAATACTCTTCTTCTAAGTGGAGAGCAAAAGAAAGTTCCTACTGAGCCAAATTCTCCTGCTCCAAGAGATCATTATGATGACCCAACGCATAAATCCTTTGCTGAATTTCATCAACTTCTTTAATAGCAGATTTGACCCTTAGATTGATGTTACCAAAGACCTCTTTGTTCCAGACTTTCAAAACAAGCTTTAGCGACTTGAGCTTAGAAGATAAAACAAACATAGGGCAACCAACTACAGAAACTCTCCAAGAATCTTCAACAATCTTTCTTAAACTGTGATGACTAAGCCACATTTTGTGGAATTTGAAAGAGACCTGCTTCGGAGTGATAGAATCACTAAAGCAAAGAATTAACGGATATGATCCGATTTGGATCTAGGCAGAGTGTAGCAAGTAGAACGAGACCAGACATTAAACCAGTTGTCATTACAAAGCGCCTTATCCAACCTTTTCTCAGTTAGAGCATCCCCTCTGCGCTTATTAGTCCAAGTAAAGACAGCCCCTGTAGTAGTCAAATGAGTAAGATTAGCTGAATTGGAGAAACTTCTGAACTCATCACATGACGTTTTATTGGGTAAATGAGAGCCCCTGCATTCATTGGCCCCTAGAACCGCATTGAAGTCACCAATACAGCACCAAGCCCCAGGAAAATTTATAACCAAAGAGTTGATTTCATTCCACAGATCCCTCCATCTACCAAACTGAGTATGAGCGTACACTACGCACAAATAGAATTGTTTGCTATCTATCTTTATAGAGACTGAAACCTGCTGAAAAGAAGAGGCTACCACAACTGGGTTAATATCCAATTTACAGATACCCCAAATATTGGGAACAAGAGGACCTCTATCATTAGTATAAAACAGCTTCAATCCTAGACGGGACCAAAACGAAGACTTTATTCTACTAGCAAGAATCATAGGTTCATAAATGAAAATAAAGTCAGGCTTATTATCATAACAGTATTGTTTTAACAAAAGCTTTGTACCAGAATTCCCCAAACCTCTATAATTCCAAGCACGCACCTTCATTGGGAAACATTTGCAGCGCCACCCTTGCGAGTATAATGGATCCTCTCATTGCTTCCCCTCTGTCTCAGTTTTTTCTTCTGCGATTTGGATAACACTTTGGCGAAATTTTCTTCCTCAATAACCTATGTTTCCACTTCAGTGTTTTCGTCATTCGCCCATAATCTTCCAACAAACCTGGATTCTTTGGACGCTAAAGCATTAGACATGAGGTCTGGCTGTTGAACCTCATATGTCTCGGTTTGGATGTTCTGTAACACAGAAGGAGCCTCAAATTGTTCCTGATCCTCTACAATATCATCCACCATGCCTTGAGGGACAACAGCCATTATTATTTCATTAACAACAATGCCAGGACCGTCTTCAAGAGATGAAATCCTTTCAATGTTTGCCAAATTAGCATTATGAGTTCTATCTATTTCTAGATTAATCACCAGATCATGCGTTGTTGCAACCTTTTCCACAGTATTCACCTTCTTGCTTTGGGGTTTCTTCAACTCTTCTCCGAAAGCCCTATTATTTTTCTTGAAAACTGATAATAAGTGACCAATTGAGTGACATCCCGAACAGAAGTCCAGAAGATTTTCATATTCAATGGAGACAAAGAAGGCAAAACCCTCCCTTTCAACCAGAATTTGATTCGGAATGTCACTTTTCAAGTCGATATCAACTAAGATTCTAGCAAAGTGGCTGAAAGTCCTACTTGAAGTAGCTTCATCCAAAGCTATTAGTGTTCCAACCCCCCTGCAATGGAAAACAGAATTTTAGCACTCCAATATTCCTAAGGAAGGCCTAAAATCTTTACCCAACACTGAGAATGGGAAATTTTTTGCAAACTGGGATTGAAATCTGGAGTCCACAAAGACAGCCTAAGGAAACCAGGCTTTAAACTCCAAGATCCCACTGCACACACCGCACACATATCTTCCACCGATGAAAAAGCAAAATCATAGAACCCCCTCCCCAAAGAGACCATACTCCATTTGCCAATCGTTGTCCATAAAGCGTGCAATTTAGCTTTCAGATCCAAGAACTTGATAGGGGAGTCACCCTTAGAAAGGATCACACGACCATGAAGAGGCGATTTGCACCTTAGAAGACCCGCCTGGTATTCCTCTTCCAGAATTTTAATGGCTATGGCGTCGCCTTTTATGAACGGCTTGGGGAGTTGAGAAAGAACAACATCAGAGGAGGAGGGTTTCGATAGAACCTACACAAAGCTTTTTTTCACCGCAACTGAATTTTTTCACCGCAACTGAAGCTTTTTTTATCAGTGTAAAAGCTCTTAAATTGGCAATGTATAAAGTATTTTCTATCTCAATATTTTAATCACATAAAGTATTTTCCATCTAAATGAATGGAGAAGTTTGTTTGAATATTTAAGATTTTCCATCTAAAGTAGTTTCCATCTCAATATTTTAACTAAGTAAATCTTGATTTCTTATTATATATAGGGATTTGTAGGAGCAAGAAAAATAGGTATTTTCCACCTCAATATTTTAACTACGTAAATCTTGATTCCTTAATTACATAAAGTATTTTTCATCTAAATGATTGGAGAAGTTTATTTGAATATTGAAGATTTTTCATCTAAATATTTTCCTTCTCAATATTTTAACTACATAAATCTTGATTCCTTATTGTATATAGGGATTCGTAGGAACAAAAAAATAGGTTAGTAAATCATTTAAATAAGCTTCCTCAATTGTAATTGACAACTAAACTTAGAACTTTAGTTTAGTGAATAACACATTTTCAAGTAGTGGGCAATGCATACTAGAGAATAAGAATAACATAGAAATCAACGTCTAACCTCAAACTTGCGTGTAGATTTCCATCATGGCTTTATTGACTGTGATGACAATCTCATGTTCCATTAGTGTTAAGCAGTCCCCAACAAGCATGAAAATATCCATTTTTATTAAATGTTTTCTTTTATTTGTTATTATTACAATTAAATACACAATTTCTTTATTAGTAAATAATAGAAATAATATATATATTTTTAATAATAAAAAGTTTTTTTATCATATTTAGTGATTAATCTCTTAAAATAAATTATAATAAACATGGAGGGAAAATGGTGACTTCACTTATTTTTCTTTGATCAACTTGAAGCGGTTGTGATATATCACTTTTGATCATTATAATTTACTTTTCGATAAACAAGAAATAAATAATTAGTAGAATTTTTTAATAAATAGTTAATTGAAATAATAACAACAATATAATAAGTCAAATTTTATTTAATAATAAATAATAAATGGTAATTCAACATGAATATTTAATTAATTAATTTTAAAAATATAAAAATGATTAAAATAATACTCATATTAAGAATTATGGCATAGTCGTAAGTATTCACTACTTTTTCTATATTAGCCATTTGAACAGTTGCAATAGATCACTTGGTTCTTTAGAACAAATAAAACACGCTCAACCAACCGACCAAGTCTATATGAAGAAGTATTTAAGTCTTGATTCGATGTTGTGTAACGCCCCGAAAAATATTTCTCAAAAACATTGCGGAACAATGGGTAAATTTTTTTTTTTTTAAAATGGGGATGTATAAAATTGTTTCCTTTTAAAACCTTCCTTTTCCGGGACATCACTTTAAATAACTCAAATACGGAAAATCAACTTATCGTTATCGAATGATAACTTAACCTGATTCACAATTTCCT
>NW_017727840.1:127148-127679 GCF_001865875.1 Lupinus angustifolius | reverse complement strand
TCGCCCGAGCGAGAAATCTCTCGCCCAAGCGAGAAAATTCTCAATTTTCATCGAAATACTGGGCATTTTTCGCTTAAGCGAGACCCTTGCTCGCCCAAGCGAGGCTTGCTCGCCCGAGCGAGGATTTGGCGCCCGGGCGAGGGAGTTACATAACCAAAACTTCCCCTCGCCCAAGCGAGACTGTACTCGCCGAAGCGACAGGAACTTGGACAGAATACCCATTTTTGCCATTTTCGACAACCGAAACATATTTAAACTTAGTTTTTCAAACCCCTGCACTCAGAAAAGTTTCCAACAACATTCATATACAATATTCAACACATTTCATCAACAATCATATATATTCAAAATATTCACACATACAAAATCTTGGGTTTCTTAAAACCCAAGTTAACTCCAAAACCTTTGAGATGGTTTAGGAGATCCGGGTGTCATATTCGGACACCACTATGTCACGATGTGTTCTCTCTCACACATGCAATATTCAATACATTTCCTCAACAAACATATATCTTCACAAACATATATCTT